>NC_056735.1:1209749162-1209875054 GCF_019279795.1 Protopterus annectens
TTTGTTGTCACACTTTTGTATCCTATATTGATGTTCATACAGCCGTTTCTTCAGCTGCCTCTCTGTTTTGCCTATATAGTGGGCGTTACATAGTTTGCAAAGCGCCACATAAACCACACCCTTAGTTTCACAGTTTCCCTTCAGGCTTTTAATATAAGTGACATTGATGTCATTCAGCCTAAAACCCTTATCCTGATTAATATGTTTACATTGTTTGCACCTGCCACACTTAGTTGTCCCTCTATTGACTTCACTACTCTTGTTACCCTTGTTTATACTAGCCCTTTCCAACAGATTTTTTACATTGGGGGCAGTCTTATATACATATTTGGGGACTCTACCTAGAATCTCATCAGAATCCAAAGCTGCCAACGATTCCCAATGTCTTGCAAGGATGTCAGTGATAATATTGGTAAAAGGTGTGCACATAAGGACGCATACTCTTCCCTTAAATATATTCACATTATTGTTTACTTTCATCATACTGTAATTTCCCAGAATGGGAGTGTATTTTGATCCCCATTGACTCTGTACTTGATTAGTCACCTCCGTAACCATCCTACCAGGATATCCACGATCCAGAAATAACTGTTTGAGTGTAGTAAGTTCTAGCATCATGGTGTCCCTGGTGGAGCACATCCTAGCTACTCTTATACTTTGACCTTTAAGGATGTTCTTGAAAACATGGGGGGGGATGGTTGCTGGTATAGTGAATATAGTCATTTGAAAAAGTGGGCCTCCTGTAAACTCTAGAAATGAAGCCCTCAGAATTGTGACTAATAAGTGTGTCTAAAAATGATAATGTTAAGTTGTCAATCTCGCCTTCATTCTTGCTTGATGGGTTCGGAGCCGATCCCTCGGCTCCGACTCGGCACTTGCTAAGCTCGAGAGTCACTTTTACCAGCTCGAGGCAGCCCCATATCCCATGATGCAAGGCGGTAAGTACCCAGATCTCGTTTGCCGCTTCGCTTAGGAGGTCTTCTTTTTACCAGCTCCTGGTAAGTTATTCACTTTTGTGAGATTTAAGCCCCTTTTAGTAAAAAAAACCTTTTATTGATAGTTTTAAGTTTATTTTGTACTTTTTCTGACAGAAAATCCCTGTCTCCTTTAATATTTTGTTAGTCAAACTTTTCCCTATCCCATCCCCCCCCTGTTAGGGTGTGTGTGTGTTGGTTTTATAGAATACCTTTTGGTATTTTATTTAAGTTAATTTTGACTGGTGTGTGTGTGTGTGTGTTTTTTCAGCACCATGTCAAAGGAGAGGGTCTCAGGTTTTAAGAAGTGTGACTCGTGCTGTCAGAAGATGTCTCTGACAGACGGTCACACTTCTTGCCTGTATTGTCTGGGCCCTCTTCACCTGCAGGACTCCTGTGCTATTTGTCATTCCTTCAGCCAGAGAGTCCTGCAGGAGAGCAATAAGCTGATACTTAGGGGCCTTCTTAAGCCGGAGGGCTCTCCGGCTAAGTCGGCTCCACCAAAATCAGCAAAATCTTCCAAGGCCCAGGCTTCTGTATCTAAGCCTGCGGCCTCGGCTCCGACTCGTTCCGAGTCGAGATCGCTCGGCTGGAGCCGATTCTAGCTTAACAAAGCCTTCGGCGCCGATGGCTATCGGTGCCGAATCTGTAGTGACCACTTCGATGTCGGCTCCGATCGGTTCCGACACCCATGTGGCACAGGCATCGGTGTCGGCTCCGATCGGCTCCGACACAGTTACTTTGGTGGCTGTATCGGCTCCGGCTGGAGCCGATACATCGAGGCTTCCTGTCGGCTCCGAGAAGTCAGCTCCGACAGGATCTATAGTATCGGCTCCGATGGCTCTTTCCAGGAAGAGATCGAGGTCTCCTTCCTTGGAGCCGATACTTTCGGCTCTGGCTTCACCTCTTCTATCGGAGCGGAGCCATCGGAGCCGATCTTCAAGGTCTTCCAGACTGTCAGATCATGACCTTGAGAGAGTGGTCAGTAGATTACTTAAGTCACAGGTACTGGCCCAAATGTTACACAGTCCGTCTCAACAGGCGACTGTTGCTCCACACCCGTTACAGTTCCTCCTTCAACTCTACCCCAGAGCTTGGAGTTGGAGTCTTCGGGAATGGTTACTGCTACGGCTGGAGGCGGATAGCCCCTTCTGTTCCTTCAGCCTCTACTCTTATCTCCTCTTCGAGACCTTCCTTAGAGGGATTCGGTGGTCGGGCTTCCATGGTCTCCTCCGAGGGGGTGAGTGGCATCGGACCCTTGTCCGAACCCGCTCTTCCCTTGGAGCCTCGGCCTTGGTGAGCTCGGCTCCGACATCTGCCTCGGAGACTTCCCTTCGGTGGCCCTGGAGTTCCTAGCTCTTGGAGCGGGTTCTCTCGGACCTGCCTGGGAGGGAGCATTCGAGGTGATGAAGAGTGTACTGGCCACTGGTATCAGTCAGCAGTCTGTTCCCGTAGCTCCTCCCTCTTTAGTACCTGTTGACATCTCTGCCACTTCTCTTGCTACAGGACCCAGAGATCCTCCGCCTCAGGTTTCCCCATTGGGAATTTCCCCTCTTCCGAGGATTCTCCTGATGTTTCGGGAGATCCTCCTAGGAAGAGGACTTGTAAGAGGAAGCATGTAGACTCCCGAGTCTGTCACTTGGATACTGACTTTGATGAGTCAGAGGGATCCCCTAGATCCCCTCTGAGGATGTCTCCTTCTCAGACATCCTAGAACTTCTGAAACAGAGGGAAACTGGCCCACCAACAATCCCTCTGAGGATGAGTCAGTATACCTAGAGGCGTTTGGATCTCGGCCCTCCACCTCCTGGGTGTCTCCGCCTTTCGACCCCCTTATGCAGGTTATTGCACGAAAGGCGTGGGCAGCTCCTGACTCTGTAGAGCCAGTCCCTAGGAGGCCTTCAAAATTTATCACTGCCCCGAGTGACAAACAATTCCTTACTAAGGGTGTCCCCGCTGATGCCATGGTGGTGGCTGCGGCCACCAAAAAGGAACTTGCAGATCCTTCCGTGCCCATCCATCCTCCTAATAAGGACTCTAGGACCATGGATAGGTACGGTAAGCGGATGTTTTCCTCAGCGACCTTTGCTATGCGTTCGCTGAATTACCTATGTCACTTCGCCAGACTCCAGAGAGATATTCTGAAGGAGCTGGGAGAAGTAGTTCAGGATCCTACAGCTGCAGGGGCTCAAGAAAAAATTGCTTCGCAGCTAGGAACCCTCAATTCCATTGCAAACTCCTCCATGCGGCTAATATCTTATGCTGCGGATGGAGCGAGTAGAGCCGCAGGTACAGGTGTGGCTCTTAGACGCCAAGCCTGGATGCGGCTATGTGATTTTGCGGATCCCTTTAAGGCATCCTTCACAAATTCTCCCTTTGATGGGTCAGCTTTGTTTGGCCCTCAGGTGAAGGAAACCTTGACCAGGTGCGAGCAGGACGGCAAGACTCTTTCTGCTGTTGGAGTCCGTTTTTCCACCCCTTCTAGACCTTATCCCAAAGGACAGAAGGGTGGGAAGATGTGGTTCCGTAAATCCCAAGGAGTCACGCCGGATTCACGTGGTCAGTTTACCCCTAGAGGCAGAGGGGGTAACAACAACAGACGCCGCCCTAGAGGCAGAGGGGGTCCGAAGAACCAGGGAAACAGGGAGCCTCTCTCTGACAAGCCCTTTCAGCATCCCTGAGGTGTTGCCCGGCTGTCCCTCCTTGGAGGCAGTCGGGGGAAGATTATCACTGTACCCAGAAGCCTGGCATTCCCTCACTCAAGACAGATGGGCACAGTCGATCATATCCAAGGGTTACATAATTCCTTTCGAGGAAAGTCCCTTCCCCTCAAGTTCCCTTCCAGATGTACCACCCGGTCTAAGGGAGATTGCAGAGTCAGAAATCTCAAAACTACTGCAAAAAAGAGCCATTCAGCCGGTTACAATAGACCATTCAGAGCCCGGAATCTACTCAAGGTTCTTTTTGGTCCCCAAAAAGACGGGAGACTGGAGACCAATATTGGATCTCAGCAGACTCAACAAGTCTGTCAGGAAGACAAGATTCCGAATGGTCACTCTTCAGTCAATTCTGCCCTTCTTACAGAAGGACAACTGGATGTGCTCAATAGATCTTCAGGATCGTACTATCACATCAAAATTCACAGACGCTCCAGGAGATTTCTCCGCTTTCGGCTGGGGTCCAGTCATTTCCAGTTCAGAGCCCTGCCCTTTGGTCTCACTACAGCCCTCAGAGTGTTCACCAAATGCATGGCAGTGGTCACGGCTCACCTGAGACGTCAAGGATTCCAGGTGTTTCCGTATCTCGACGACTGGCTCCTGTCAGCCACCACCAGGCATCAGCTTATACAAGCCAGGGATTACACAATAGACCTTTGTTCTCATTTGGGCATCTCAATCAACTTCGAAAAGTCATCTTTATCGCCCTGCCAGTCTATTACCTTCATAGGCGCAAACTTAAACACTGTTCGGATGTCAGCTACCCTTACAGAACAAAGAGTTTCAGACATTCAGACTCATGTCAGGATCATTCTGGCCAGCAAGAAAATACAGGCCAGAATGGTTCTAAAGGTATTAGGTCTCATGGCTGCGGCCATTACTCTTCTTCCCCTGGCTCGATTTTACATGCGCCTTCTTCAGTGGATGCTGTTCACACAGTGGTCATACCAGCAACTTCCAATGCATCACCAGATTCTGGTGACACAGACATGCAAAGAGCATCTTGCTTGGTGGATCACATCGTCTCAGGTTCACCAAGGCAGGTACTTTGTACCCCCATCCCCGATAGCCACTGTCACCACGGATGCCTCCCTGATCGGGTGGGGGGGTCATTATCAGGGCAGGATGGTTCATGGGACGTGGCAGCCGTTCGAGTACCATCTGCACATAAATGTCCTGGAGATGAGAGCAGTGCTTTTAACGTTGCAAGCCCTCAACGACTTTCTTCCCGTAGGGACAATTGCAGTCCACACAGACAACATGTCTGTAGTTTGGTATATCAACAAACAGGGCGGAACCAAGTCCTACCCCTTGTGTCGAGAAGCGCTCAGACTATGGCAATGGGCGATCTCCTCTCATCGGTTTCTGGTAGCAACGCATATCCCTGGGAAAACCAACATTATAGCGGACAGATTGAGCAGAGCTATCCTCATGCCTCACGAGTGGTCTCTCAAGCAATCTATAGCGGAAGAGATTTTTCTGGAATGGGGTCGTCCATGTTGCGATCTTTTTGCTACTCCCCAAAACAGCAAATGTCCAGACTTCTTCAGCCTCTTCCCTCTATCAGGCCATCCCCCCAGAGACGCTCTGACCCAGGATTGGCCCCAGGGACTTCTTTATGCCTTCCCTCCATTTCCTCTGATCCCTCAGGTGATCCAGAAAGCTACCGTTTTGAGAGCCAAATTGATTCTCATTGCCCCTTACTGGCCTCGACAAGTTTGGTTCCGTTCCTCCATCATCACCTTTTGGTGCAGCCGTGGCATCTGGACCCAGTGCCAGATCTTCTGATTCACCAATCGGGTCAGCTGCACCGGTCAATCCCTTCTCTCAACCTCACAGCATGGTTGCTCCACTTCCTTCCTTAGCCAGGCTTCCTTTGATCTCTAACCCAGTTAGAGACATCATAGTAGCTTCACTAAAATCCTCTACAGGAGGATTTACACAAGCAAATGGAAACGTTTCTCTTATTGGGCTAAGGCCCAAAATATTGATCCTTTTACTGCCCCTGTTCAGGCAGTTCTGGACTTCTTAGCAGAGATTTTTCATGCAGGCTCCTCTTCTTCCACAGTCAGAGTTCAATTGGCTGCTATTTCCAATTTTCATGTCGGGATAGCAGATCATAATATTATGTCCCATAGGCTCTGCAGGGCCTTCTTGAAAGGAATTTTCCTACTAAAACCTCCAATCAGGAATCCTCCTCCTCAGTGGGATCTAAATTTAGTGCTGACATCCTTGATTCTTCCCCTTCGAGCCAGCTGTTTCTTGTTCCCTGAAATATCTTTCTTGGAAAACGTTATTCCTAGTGGCTATTACATCTGCCAGGAGGGTGTCTGAACTTCATGCTCTTCGGTTCGACCCCCTATTTGGTTTTTCACAAAGACAGAGTATCTTTGAGAACTAACCCAACCTTTTACCTAAGGTCGCTTCAAAGGACAATTTGAATCAATCCATTGATCTCCGGTATTTTTCCTAACTATTCAGATAGAGCTGAACAAAAGCTACATTATCTTGATGTCCACCGTCAACTTAGATATTATTTGGTCAGAACTAAAAAATTTTCAAAATCTGATCAACTATTTGTTTCCTATCCGGATAGTAATAAAGGCCTTCCTGTTTCTAAAGTGACTTTGTCCAGATGGCTTTCTTCGGTCATCTCTGAAATTTATACGCTCAGGGGAAAACAGCTGTGCTCAAAACCAAAAGCACATTCAACTAGGAGCTTAGCTACTTCTACAGCTTTTCAAGCTAGACTTCCTTTGGACACTATTTGTGCAGCGGCCACTTGGGCTACTCCTCACACTTTTGTTTCCCATTACAAATTGGACTTGGCCTCCAGGGACAGAGCCAGTTTTGGCTCTACAGTCCTCAAGAGTTTGTTCCATTGAGCCACCCAGGATAGAGGTGCTAGGGACGCGGTCCCATCAAGCAAGAATGAAGGCGAGATTGACAACTTAACATTAAGAAGTTATGTACCTACCATAACGTTCCATGTTAGTTGTCTTCTCTCGCCTTCTTTCTTGCGACCCTCCCTCCTTCCCCCTGGCCTGGACAGACCTTGTATAAGAAACTGTTATGCTAAAGACCATTCAGACCTGGTCCTTTTCCATCTGTAAGTTTCTTTCTTCCTTTGGGAAGTATTTTATGCTTGGTGCTATTGCCCTTTGTCAGCAAACGAGATCTGGGTACTTACCGCCTTGCATCATGGGATATGGGGCTGCCTCGAGCTGGTAAAAGTGACTCTCGAGCTTAGCAAGTGCCGAGTCGGAGCCGAGGGATCGGCTCCGAACCCATCAAGCAAGAAAGAAGGCGAGAGAAGACAACTAACATGGAACGTTATGGTAGGTACATAACTTCTTATTTCTGTGCAATGATGGCTGTGAGTGAATGTAAGGAAATCTGTGGTTGAGTTGAGATATGTCATAAATTCATCCAACCTAGCCACCGATGCATTCCAAAGAATGAAGATGTCGTCAAGGTAGCGTGCATAATACGAAATATCTGGATCAAACTGGCTGTTGAACACAAATCTCGACTCCCATTCGAGCATGACCAGGTTAGCGTACATGGGCGCAAGCGCCCCATGGCAACTCCCTTGGTCTGTCTGAAGAATTCTCCCTGAAATTCCACAAAATTGTAGTCCAAAACCAGTCCCATCATGTCACAGATCAAATTAATCTTGTCCCATGTAAAACCTGAGTATTTTCGTAGACTACTGGCGAAAAATTCCAATCCTTGCTCTTTGGGGATACTAGAAACAAATCCTTGATGTCGATAGTAAGATATATGGTGTGTATCTTCCATTTGTCCCTAGTTAGATCCCCCAAAAATCTCCACGAGTCTTTCATTAGGTGGGGAATGGAATCGTAAATATTCTTGAGCCATCGGTCAATCAACTGACCTATCTTGAAAGTCTTGGAACGAGATCCTGATACGATGGGCCGAAACGGGGGGTTCTCTAAACATTTGTGGATCTTAGGTATCCCTACCATCTTGGCCAAGATGGGATAATCGGTCTTCAAGAAAGTATAGGTGTCATTAGTTATCCTGTTGTCTATCCGATATTCCTCCAGACACAAGTCAATCCTTTTGTGTCCAATAGAAATTTGATTCAAAGATATATTCTCATAGTTACCCGACTCATGTAGAAGGTTATGTATAACGTCGTTATACTCGATGGTGTAAAAAACAACAGCCCCACCTCCCTTATCAGGTTTCATGATTCTAATGTCTCTGTTACACATGAACTGTTTTAAACATTCCCTCTCAATGTGTGGTAAGTTGTCATCATATTTGATCCTATCCTTTTTGATGTTCCTGTGTAAATAGTAAATATCATTACATACCATTTTTTCAAAGTTGGATATAATAGGATTGCTTACCGGTATGTAAGTACTTCTTTTCTTAAGATCAGTACCCGCTATACCAATCACATTGCTAGCCTGATTAGGGTTGGTGTCGGTCTGTTTGTCGAATAAAACTGCTAGGTTAAGCCGTCTACAATACATCTTCACCTCCATGATGTTGTCCACTAAATTCATCCCAGTCATGGGAATGTACTTCATCCCCTTACTCAATAGTTTAACAAAAGCAGTGTCAATTTCAATATCTGTATAGTTGTATACTTTATACCCCTCACTCACAATAATCGTGGGACGTGGGTGGTCTATACTAGTGGAGGTGCAAGAATTATCAGAAGTACCCCCCGCCCCTAATATCTCCTGATAGTTTGAGATTGAACTGTCCTCCACACTAACTTTGTTAGAAATACTGTCGTGAGAATGTGTAGGTATAGTTGACAATAAACCATGGGACGAGCTCACATACAAATGTAGGGGGTACCCTCAAGTGGTAACAGAATGGTTCACCTGTTTATTCATCAGGGCCTCAGATAATTTCTCACTAGTGGACACCATCCCGCCTACAGAAGTGTCTAGCTGCTTTGCCTGTTCCTTCATTGTTGCCTCTGGTAATTTCTTGCTGGATAAAACCTCCCCCCCTGAAAATTTTCTTCTCCAAATCCACTTTTGGAATATTTCCTTCTATGAAATTGCATAAAATGATTGGTGCCCACATTCCTGTTGGCCGGCCAAATGTAAACTCTGTTGTTTTTTACACCATCGAGTATAACGACGTTATACATAACCTTCTACATGAGTCGGGTAACTATGAGAGTATATCTTTGAATCAAATTTCTATTGGACACAAAAGGATTGACTTGTGTCTGGTGGAATATCTGATAGACAACAGGATAACTAATGACACCTATACTTTCTTGAAGACCGATTATCCCATCTTGGCCAAGATGGTAGGGATACCTAAGATCCACAAATGTTTAGAGAACCCCCCGTTTCGGCCCATCGTATCAGGATCTCGTTCCAAGACTTTCAAGATAGGTCAGTTGATTGACCGATGGCTCAAGAATATTTACGATTCCATTCCCCACCTAATGAAAGACTCGTGGAGATTTTTGGGGGATCTAACTAGGGACAAATGGAAGATACACACCATATATCTTACTATCGACATCAAGGATTTGTTTTCTAGTATCCCCAAAGAGCAAGGATTGGAATTTTTCGCCAGTAGTCTACGAAAATACTCAGGTTTTACATGGGACAAGATTAATTTGATCTGTGACATGATGGGACTGGTTTTGGACTACAATTTTGTGGAATTTCAGGGAGAATTCTTCAGACAGACCAAGGGAGTTGCCATGGGGGCGGCTTGCGCCCCCATGTACGCTAACCTGGTCATGCTCGAATGGGAGTCGAGATTTGTGTTCAACAGCCAGTTTGATCCAGATATTTCGTATTATGCACGCTACCTTGACGACATCTTCATTCTTTGGAATGCATCGGTGGCTAGGTTGGATGAATTTATGACATATCTCAACTCAACCACAGATTTCCTTACATTCACTCACAGCCATCATTGCACAGAAATATCATTTTTAGACACACTTATTAGTCACAATTCTGAGGGCTTCATTTCTAGAGTTTACAGGAAGCCCACTTTTTCAAATGACTATATTCACTATACCAGCAACCATCCCCCCCATGTTTTCAAGAACATCCTTAAAGGTCAAAGTATAAGAGTAGCTAGGATGTGCTCCACCAGGGACACCATGATGCTAGAACTTACTACACTCAAACAGTTATTTCTGGATCGTGGATATCCTGGTAGGATGGTTACGGAGGTGACTAATCAAGTACAGAGTCAATGGGGATCAAAATACACTCCCATTCTGGGAAATTACAGTATGATGAAAGTAAACAATAATGTGAATATATTTAAGGGAAGAGTATGCGTCCTTATGTACACACCTTTTACCAATATTATCACTGACATCCTTGCAAGACATTGGGAATCGTTGGCAGCTTTGGATTCTGATGAGATTCTAGGTAGAGTCCCCAAATATGTATATAAGACTGCCCCCAATGTAAAAAATCTGTTGGAAAGGGCTAGTATAAACAAGGGTAACAAGAGTAGTGAAGTCAACAGAGGGACAACTAAGTGTGGCAGGTGCAAACAATGTAAACATATTAATCAGGATAAGGGTTTTAGGCTGAATGACATCAATGCCACTTATATTAAAAGCCTGAAGGGAAACTGTGAAACTAAGGGTGTGGTTTATGTGGCGCTTTGCAAACTATGTAATGCCCACTATATAGGCAAAACAGAGAGGCAGCTGAAGAAACGGCTGTATGAACATCAATATAGGATACAAAAGTGTGACAACAAAAATGCCTTATATAGGCATATTGCAGACAAAGGTAGTGACCATACTTTCCACTTTTGCATTATTGATCAGGTGTCTATTTCCCCCTTTGGTGGAAACTGGAAAAACGAACTGGCCCTAAAGGAAAGTAGATGGCAGATATTGACTGATTCAACCCGTAAACCGGGTTTGAATGATTTTATTAGCATTAAACCTTTTTTATTGTGATTATCTGCCATCTCCCCCATGATACAATGATTTATTCAGTAAGTCAGCTGCTTCAGCATTATATTTTACTTCATTTTATTTTATGTTATATTTCATGATGAAGGTTTTAATATTTAGTACTGCATCAATTTACTATGTGCCTTGTAAGCTCAGTATGTTGTATCACGCTTTCATTAGTTGTCATTAATTAAATTCTCCCCTTTGATATTTATTATGATACAGTATGAATTAGGTTTTTCAACAGCAATTCACACACAATGGTTGTTGTATGGGAATATGTTTTTAAATATTTTTGGCGGGATACTGAGATAAGTGATTCAATTATTCCATTAAGGAAGATATAAAATGGATTATTTGGTTTGAATTAACTGTTCTGAGGAAGACTGTGTATTACGGTTGAAAGCGCTTAACCTGGTCTGATTGGATCTGTGTGGAATTATTAAACTTCTGTTTTTATACTTGGTGTACGAGCAGTGTGTTCCTGTGCACATCCATCTGAATTGGGTTATTCAGTTCTTATTGTAACTTGTCTTAGTTTGCTGTTCAGAACAGCAATCTGTTCAGTTGCTCTTACTCTGCATTTGTAACTGCTTGTTATTAGCCTTCTAATTTACTGCCTTCTGCACTTGTTTTTAGTCATTTGTTAATTTAATTGCATTTATTTAAACTGCATTTGCCGTAATATTGCTACACACTCGTGTGTTAAGCCTTCACTGCATTTGACTTGTATTTACTGCTGTTTTAGCTGCTTTTCTGTAAAAAAAAAAAAAACATTGTAAGCTTCTGAGCCCCCAAAGCCTTTCTGTGTTGGAGGGAAGCCTTCTAGCTTATCAGTGGGAGGCTACCTAGTGTTTACCACTGTCTACCACAAGAGGAGTATTTTTTGGCCCAGAAATTGTAGTCTAATGACCATTTGGGCAGTTTCTCCATCTCTTTCAACTTTCTGATTTAAAAGCCCACATCTGCGTTTGTTTCCCGTTTCCCACCTTTCCTCTAACTAATCTAGCCCAGATACATATTTGCTGTATCCAGGACTGTTTGTAAGCTTCTGAGCAGTGCCAAAGTCTGTTCTTCAATTTTTCTGTTGTATCTGCTAGTCCTCTCCTCTCCTGCACTTTTACTAGCTTGTTAGTTTAGCACTTTACCAGACTTCTTGTAGCAATTATTGTAGTACACAAAAGTGCTACCAGCACTAAACGTTCTACAAGGAAACCGCTCCAGTACTTAATACCCACCCCTCCAGGCATGTCTAATGGTCAGTTCCTTGTGCTTTCCCCTATTAACCTGGTGAACTTGAGCATCCTGAGGCAATGTAGCAACTGCGTCATGTACACTGCCAACCCTCTCCTCTTACTCCCCCTACAGTCAGACTTGTGAGAGATGCACTTATATATATCCAAATTGGAAGCCATGCATTCTCCAGCCAAGACCGGAATAGCTTTCAAGAGGAGAAGGTCAACACTTGCACCACACTATATGGAACACATAGCCCTCCAGAACACACAGCAGCACTGCCTTCACATAAAAACACAAACCACATACCCACCTTTGTGGAGGCTCTCAATAAAAATCTAAACAAACAGCAGAGACCTCCAAGGCAGAAACACACTCGACCACCACATCACAGCACTAATTACGAGACACATAACTCTCCTAAACAGTGTGCACTCAACCAAAGCTCCTGAGGCAAAACATGCCAACACACTAGTCATAGGTGACTCGATAGTGAGGCACACTGATGTCCCACTCACTAGGTTGAATAAGGAGAAAGTAACAGTCAGCTGCCTGTCGGGCACCAGGATCCGCCACATAACGCATGCACTCGGGTCCCTCAACAACCGGTACAAATATGACTGTCATTGTACATGTGGGTGTGAATGACCGGAGACGTACCTCCCTGGACTATATGAAAAGAGACATGGAGGAGCTCTTGGATTATGTAGCCCAGGCGGGTATGACCCTAGCCCTGAGCAGCATCCTACCATCACCCAGAGTGATACCACAGTACAAGCAAAAATGATTAATTTCAATAATTGGATAAGTTTCTGGTGTAATTTTAAGGGGATCCAGTATCTGTCTGCCTGGAATGACATGACTGACATACCTCGATGCTTTGCCAGAGATGGCCTGCATCTGTCACCCCTGGGGTTCTGGATACTGGCCAAGGCTCTTGCCACCCCTGTAATGCTTTTTTTAGGTGGCGTTCCAAAGACCAAATTACCACCATAACGGCTACAAACAAATGCAGTTTGAGGGTTATGCTGCTCAATGCTAGAAGTCTAAATCTCAAAATGCAATTGCTCGAAGTACTTCTTAAAATGGAGAACATTGACATTTGTGCTGTAACAGAGACACCTGGTTCAAGGCAGCAGAAAGCACCCCTGCACTACCAGGCTACAACTCATTCCACACCTTTCAGCCCCAGAACTTGGACCGAAGCTCCAAAGGTGGTGGTGTCTCCATATTCATAAAGGATGCACACACCTCCAGACTGGTAGCCCAACATAGCTCATCTGAGATACTTCAGGTGCAGGTAAGACAGAGATTCAAGTCGTAGCCTGCTGTAGGTCCCCAGCCATTTCCCAAGATTCACACTTCACATTCCTAAGCACCCTGGAGAATATTAGGGTCCAACCTAACACTCTCATACTGGGCGACTTCAACTACCCCTCCATTAACTGGGAAAACTACTCCTGTACCAGTACACTTGCCCAACGCTTTCTGGAATTTCATTAATTCCAATGTCCTGGACTTAACTCATTCTTACCCCCACTAGAGGTAGCAACATCCTTGACCTGGTCATTACTAACATGGGCGACCATTGCTCCACACCAATAGTCAACTACTTCCTGGTTAGATCCGATCACAAGCTAATCACCTTGGAAATCCACATCCCTCCCACCCCACTCAACAAAGGTAACCACCATGAAAAACTTCTCCAAAGCTATCTTTGGGCTCTTAAAAACAGAGGTGGCTAACTTCATGGCACCCATGCACATGGAGAATAGTTGCATGACCGCCATACCATATCATACACCAGTGCACTGTACATACACAAATGCATGGATCTCGCCATACCCAGTAGAATTAAGATGATTTTCTCAAAAAACAAAAAGCCAATCTGGTGGTCCCCTGCCATAAACAAACTCTACAACAGAAGGAGGAAACTGATGCGGAATAAGGTGAAGTCCCAAGACTGGAAAGACTCTCTTATCAGCCTCAGCAAAAGGTTGAGAGCCATCATCAAATCCTTTAAAGCTAGCTATGAAAACAGAATTGTAGCAGATAGTAAAGACAACCACAAGGCCATATAGTTATAGTTATGTAAAGAATCTCCATGTCAGTATCCAGATTTGCTCTGAGCTACTGCACTATGGTATCCCCTATACCGTGCCAACAGATTATTGCAAATAAACAGGAGAACAGATTCAATGCTAACTTTATCCCTCTCCCCCCAAGTACCAATCACAATATCAGTAGATTGCCAGGCACCCAGTATTACTGCTGCACAGGTTAAAACAGCACTGTCCAAGGCCAAGAATACAGCTTCTGTGGGACCTGACAGTATCCATGGCTGCGTTCTACATGAACTACAGAGTGAACTGGCACCTTACCTGTGTGCCCTGTTTTAATCACAGCCTCACCGCAGGCTTTGTCCCTACCAAATGGCACACTGCTACAGTCATCCCTCTCCACAAAGAAGGAGTGACTACAGACCCCGGGAACTATTGCCCCATTAGCCTGACGAGTCTGATATGTAAAACTATGAAACGCATCATCATGGACCTAATAAACAAGGATATAGGGAATCGCCAAACTCTGGATCCTACACAGTTTGGTTTTGTGAAGGGTAGATCTTGCCTGCTCAGCCTGGTTGACTTTGACTTTGAGTCAGTCACCAGAGCTGTGGATGAAGGTAAGGTGGTTCATACAACCTACCCTGATCGGGCCAAGGCCTTTGATACCATTCCCTACTCAGGAATCGTAGAAAAACTTACTAAGCTAGGCATCAACCCCTATACCACTAGGTGGGTTGAAAACTGGCTCACAGATAGAACGCACAATGTGAAAGTAGCTGACTCCAAGTCAGAATGCCGACCAGTCACGAGTGGAGTCCCACAGGGTTCGGTCCTGGGTCCTCTCCTGTTTGGTATCTACTTCTCTGAAGTCCAGGCCAACATGAAGGGATTCTGGCTGACAAAGTTCGCATATGATGATTGCAAGTTGGGAGCTATTATTAACTCCCCAAGTGATGCTGATATCCTACAGAAAGGCCTCAATGAGACCAACGACTGGTGTCAGAACCATGGCCTTAAGCTCATTGCCAAAAAAATGTGTCTTCATCTCCTTTGGGGAAAACCCGGTTCCCTTCAGTTACCACATTGATAGTAGTCCGCTGAACACAGAAGGCGTTATAAGAGATCTGGGAACACAGCTTGACAGCAACCTCTCTTTTTACCACCACGTTGCCACTGTGGACAGAAAGTCCTTCTATTTGGCACATGTCATTACTAAGTGTTTTGGATCCAGGAAGAAAGAGGTCATTGTTTCCCTCTACTCTTGCCTCATTAGTATCTGTAAAGCGTATAAAATACTAACCAGGATAAAGTATCCTCTAAAATAAACAGATAAGTCCAAAAAATATGTATAAAGAGGATACACAAATTTGTACATCCAGACACAGGGAAGAAATATGAGTTGAATAAATATGTGGATTGCAGGAGTAGGAATGTGGTTTACCTAGGTCAATGTACAAAATGCCAAAGTTTTTATGCAGGTATGACCACTAGAACCTTGAGAGAACGTATTAGAGAACATGTATATGCTATTAACAAGGAAAATGAACTCAATGCTTTGGCTAATCATGTTCTTCAAAGTGATAGTACACATGTTTTTCAATTTATAGTATTGGAACATATTTATAGGACAGAGAGGCTAGGATGCATGCGTAATAGCACAGAAAAGAAAGAAGTAAAGTGGATAATTAAGTTAGCAGCAGATAGGGGCCATGACTTTAATGCCAAAGTTTCTTTGAGACCATTTTTAATAGACAAACCTTTTAAACGTTGATGGATTTATATATATTATCAGATAATTTATATAGATTATTATTACTTTTATAGATATTTCTGTGTATATATATATATATATATATATATATATATATATATATATATATAATTTTATATTATAATATTATGTATTTTAAAATGTTATTGAGTATGAAGTGTTGACATTTTCCCTCCTTCCCTTCATGTGAACCAATTATTAAGCTTTTTATTGTATGAACTTTTATAGTCGCTACCCAATAGGAGTTCTTTTATTATTATATAAGATGTTTGATGCAGGGACTTAATTAAGTCTGATGAAGCGTCCTGGTGACGTGAAAGCGCTTACTGTCTCTCTTCTTTTTGCCTCAATAAACTTCATTTTGGAACATTTCTGCATTTGGAATATATTTGCTGGTGATTTGGTTGGCTTCGATTGTCGTGGTGTATCCTCTTTATACATATTTTTTGGACTTATCTGTTTTTTTAGAGGATACTTTATCCTGGTTAGTATTTTATACACTTTACAGATACTACTATTATTTTAATACTACAGGAACATGACAGAAGTGACCATTGATGTGAATACAACTAAAACTATGGAACCACCAAAGAAACTTGATTTTAAACAGTTGTTGCATGTAGAGGAGAATCCTTTGCTAGGTTTCTCATATGCAGAATTAACTCAAACATTTTTTAACAAGAAGGATTTTGCTATACATATAGAGACTTTACAGGCAATGCGTAAATTAGAAGATATTTTAACTAAAATAAAGAATGTTCAATGGCAAAAAAGACACATGGAAGCTTGTTTAAAATTCAAAATAGTACCTAGAGGGCTTCGCGTTTTAAAAATGCCTACATTTGGCTCCACTTATCCAGATCTATTGGTTAAGTGGCAACAGCTAAATTTAGAAACTAGCTATGGATATATGAGGCTTTTAGTTGAACAGTATCAGCATAATGAACAAGCTTTGTTTCATGAAGCGTTTATGTTAGAGAAACAACTGTCATCTTCTCTGACTGACTCACAACTCAATATTTTTCGTTCAGATGTTAGTACCACATTGACAGCCTTGGACAGTAAACTACTTTTATTGAAAAAGAAAAAACTTGAACGAGATTGTTCAGATTTTTCTAGTGGGAACGTCTTTCAATGGCCGAGGGAATCTAGTCGACCATTTATCGATGCTACAACAGCTACCACTAGTAATCGTCAGTCTGAGCGTTCACCCCTTTTGGCTCCCTCTACTTCCGGTTCATTCGTTTCCAAAGTGCCGAGGATAGTAGACGCTGCACCATTGCCTTGCGTGAAACCTTCTGTAACACTGGATATTCCTTCCAATGATAATTTGGCTATAGTGGAACAAGTTGTGCGTAGGAAGACTGCATTACCTGCTGGAACTAGTTGCAGCGATGCAGGATTTGAAACCAACAATCTCCATTTTCCTCTACCTCTTCGGGAGGTGAACACACCTGCTTGGAGCCCTCAGTATCAGGGAAGGAAAAGGAAAACTTCGGAAGGTCAGTTAGAGTTTCAACGCGAGTCGTTGAGACCTGTACAACGAACTTAGTAGTGAACATTTCAGACTATAGACTGACAGAATATGAGTTTTCAGTATTAAATAGAGGTCTTTCTTTCATTCCCTCACAGAATGTGGATGTGAGTGAACTTATTGTTGACATGAAACAGTTTATTAGAAATGTTGCTTTAGCATTGCAGTTTAAGAATGACAATACTGCTGATAATAGTGTTCAGTTTAAGAAACCTTCTGTGTATATATCATCTTCACATCCATTATTAGAAAGTTTTGAAAAAGCTTGCATGAATGATTTTTTGCTACAATTTGAGAATACTAACACTAAACCTGAATTTTTTAATTTAACAAGAGAAGAAAAATTAGCACTAGATAATTTAAAAAAGAATACAGATATAGTTATCAGACCTGCTGATAAAGGAGGAGCAACTGTGGTTCTAGATAAAACTTATTATGATATGAAGATTACAGAGCTACTTAGGGACAATAGCACTTATATTCCACTTGATTCTATAGGTTTAGAAAAACTTATTAAAGCTATGCATGCTGATTTATATGACATGCTTATGTGTGGTATAATAGATGAGAGTTTATATTATTATTTTTTAGTTGAGAAACCTCTCATTCCATTATTTAGAGGTCTTCCAAAAATACATAAGGACATGAGTTGTCCACCATTTAGACCCATTGTATCATGCAGAGGTTGGCTGACGGAGAGTATCTCAATCTTCATAGAGAAACAGCTTAGGCCAATAGTGAATAAAACTACACATATTCTTCGTGATACTCAACATTTTCTGGAAACTTTAGCCAATTATAATATGAACAATGAAGTGAATGAATCTGATTATTTAGTCACACTGGATGTGACAGCTTTATTCACAAGTATACTGAATGATATAGGGATAGATTATTTGAGGTTATTCTTATTACACAATGATATGTCTAACAACTAAGTCATTATGATCACCATGTTGTTAGATTTGGTGCTGTCGAATAATGTTTTCACATCACAAAGTAGCTACTACCTTCAAGTCAAGGGAGTAGCAATGGGCACATCATGTGCCAACTCCTATGCTAACTTGGTTTTAGCATATTGGGAGTCCACTTATATTTTAGAACACTCTATCTATTGTCAGCATATTAGATGTTATAGAAGGTTTGTGGACGATGTCTTTTTGGTTTGGAGAGGGGATTTAACTACCCTTAACGAATTTATTACATATGTAAATGGTATCACTACGTTTTTAGAGCTGACCAGTACTACCTCACAAATAAAAATTGAGTTCTTAGATGTTCTACTTAAGAAAGCAAATGGGACACTTACAACAGAGGTTTTTCACAAACCTTGTAGAAGGAATGCTATACTCCATAGAGATAGCATGCATTCTCCTCACATATATAGAAATATTGTCAAAAATCAAGCAGCGCGTTTTTCTAGAATTACTAGTGAAGATTCGGTGTTCGTTGAAGCTATTGAGAACATAGAAGCTGAATTTATAGACAGAGGTTATCATAAAAGAGAACTCATTAATCTACAGAAGATAGACCGAGAAGGAAAGGATAGGCCATACTTACATATGACTAGGTCTTTACCGGAAAATACATACAGTAAAGCCATTGGTAGTAATAAAAAAAGGATAGCTATACCTTAAACTAATAATAACACCTCTATAGTTAATACTATTAAAAAACATTGGAACATTCTACAGCTTGATGACAATATTAAGCAAATAGTAGGAGACAAACCATCTTTTAGTTACAAGAATACTAAGTCTTTAAAGAGACTGTTATGTTATGATAATATGAGACAAGATGGTATACACTCCCAAAGGAAAGGCACACATGCTTGCCGTACATGCAATCAATGTAGCAATATTCAAAACTCTAATGAATTTGTACATCCAGACACAGGGAAGAAATATGAGTTCAATAAATATGCGGATTGCAAGAGTAGGAATGTGGTTTACCTAGGTCAATGTACAAAATGCCAAAGTTTTTATGTAGGTATGACCACTAGAACCTTGAGAGAACGTATTAGAGAACATGTATATGCTATTAACTAGGAAAATGAACTCAATACTTTGGCTAATCATGTTCTTCAAAGAGATAGTACGCATGTTTTTCAATTTATAGTATTAGAACATATTTATAGGACAGAGAGGCTAGGATGCATGTGTAATAGCACAGAAAAGAAAGAAGTAAAGTGGATAATTAAGTTAGCAGCAGATAGGGGCCATGGCCTTAATGACAAAGTTTCTTTGAGACCATTTTTAATAGACAAACCTTTTAAACGTTGATGGATTTATATATATTATCAGATAATTTATATAGATTATTATTACTTTTATAGATATTTCTGTATATATATATATATATATATATATAAATTTTATATTATAATATTATGTATTTTAAAATGTTATTGAGTATGAAGTGTTGAAATTTTCCCTCCTTCCCTTCATGTGAACCAATTATTAAGCTTTTTATTGTATGAACTTTTATAGTCGCTATCCAATAGGAGTTCTTTTATTATTATATAAGATGTTTGATGCAGGGACTTAATTAAGTCTGATGAAGCGTCCTGGTGACGTGAAAGCGCTTACTGTCTCTCTTCTTTTTGCCTCAATAAACTTCGTTTTGGAACATTTCTGCAGTTGGAATATATTTGCTGGTGATTTGGTTGGCTTCGATTGTCGTGGTGTATCCTCTTTATACATATTTTTTGGTCTTGCCTCATTAGGCCAATCATAGAGTACAACATGTCCCATTTGGCATGTACCTTACTAGACACCTGCAACCACTGGAGAGGCCGCAAAAGTACCTTACAAAGAGGATCCTAGGCCTTAAACACTTGTCCTATATGGGCAGACGCAAAAAAATTCCAACTATTCTCTGTCTCATATTGCCTACTTAGAGGTGATCATCTCTGCTGGATTTGCAAAGCCATGTCTGACCCAGCTCTGTTAGAAATGCTACATCTAAAGAAATCACAATCCCTCCGCACCACACGCTCCAGAGACCTCAACCTCACTACCACAATCAACAGAACATGCTGGAGGGACAAATTCATAACTCAGAGACTGCCCATGCTATGGAATAGACTTCCCATACATGTCAAGCAGAGCACCTCACTGGCCCAATTCAAGAGAAATCTTGATGAGTGGATGGGAAATAGAAACTTCACCCCGGGGATCACTCCAGTGGCTATACTCGACAGAGGCACTAGGAACTAAGGTTGGGTGGCATGATGCCAGGGTAATCCTATGGGCTAGGCTTGTAAAGGCTCCAGGGCCATTAGCCTAGTACAAACCTATTATAAATGGTAGGATGTGTGTGAACACTTGAATGAGATTTTATTAGATGAATTTTAAGTGAAACAAATGTTTTAATTAACTGGTGTTTGTCATTGGTGCATAGGTAATTGGGTGGGTTAGTTAGAGATTATATTGTATTGTATTTCACTTCTGAAGAGGTCTTGGAGGGATGAAAGCACTTAACTTTAATAAAGAATTTCAGCAAGCTCCTTGTTCTCATGGTCTTTTGGAATTTTTGCTGATTTTTGAATAGTTAAATAGCAAATAGTAGTTTTCTGTTTCAACAGTGGCTAAATGCAACAGTCTTAACATTAATCATTTTGTCTGCAATAGTGGCATTCATAGGTTTTGATAATGTGGCTTTTTTCCATTGTTTTAAATGTACATTGCTGGATTCCTTATGTATTTCTAGTAGATGAATGTTCCACTTTGCAGAAGCAACTGTACTGAAGCCCCTTTTCCCTATAACTAACCTGAAAGGTGCTCTGTCTAGGCTATTTTTCTTCTTATCTTGGAAGTAGAGAGCATAGTTGCAGGCTTTAGTTCCAGCTTTATTGTCTAAAGAGATTCTACTTGTTTAAAATCAGCCTGAGGAATAGACAGTCCTGGAGCTGTGTAAAGTATTTCTGAATGTGAAACAGTGGGGCTGAAAGTGCCTGACAAGCATAATAGATCTACGTGCTGTATTTACTGCACTGTAAAGAATATTAGCATTGTCACTGGAATTAAGGAATGCTACTGGTATGTTACATTCTAGTTTAGGGATGAGAGGGTTTATGGGGGTGGTTGCTCTTGATTTCTTATTAAGGTGATTGGAGATCATGTAGCAGCATTTTAGTTGTTTAAGCAGTTTATCCATGCAAATCTCAGAATAGTTTTCGCTTCTGAACCTGACATATGGGGATATTTTGAAAGCCATGGAAACTCATTGGGCAAATATTTGAGAGCTTCATTTGTCCAGAAAATAATACAAGCCCATATTGGCTTCTTGGAAATTATTAAAGGTTGGTTGCTGTTCATTGTGAATTAGTCTTTCCTGACCTCAAGTAAGGGCATGTCATCTGCAGGCCTACTTTGTGCACAAGATTATTAATAAATGTGGCAGTTATCTCTGAAATCATTTCAGTGAACCATATGGTTTACTAACCGTGACCCATTATCAACTGATTCTAAGACGCATTATATGCTTAATGAAACCTTTATCCATATTCTAGTAGATGAAATCTCTGGAGCTGTAGTTTCGTGAGGATATTCTGCCCTCCTCTAAAGCCATTATACAGCTCTGTCTATGAGATTAGATTACATTGAATGACATAGTTGCAAATGTTATTATAAATGATCTTTTCTGAATACTTTGAGTGACCTTACATTCATAGTAAGAGTAGTGGTAATCTTGTGGGCAAGAAGAGACTTGTACCTTTGGTAGAATGGTTATTATTGCATATTTGAACTGTGGGGAGCTATTCTAGTAGAAGGATATAAATTATACATGTATTTCAGTGAATGAGTAATGAATTTTAACCCACCAGAAGTTGTACAACCTTAGAGTTGGCTGTATTAATTAAAAGGGGGGGGGGGGGTGGCGAGTGAAATTCCTGAACAGGAATTGTGGGGTTGGCATAAAGGTTAAGGTGTCTAGCTCACAGACACAAAGTACAGGGTGTGATTCTCACCTTTGGGGAAATTGGCTAGGCTTAAAATGGGCCACAAGGGCAGCTAGCCTAGTACTACCTTGTGAACCTTTGGAGTTTGCACCTTACAAAAATATTTTTCTACTTTTGAGCCCCTGACTGATCTGGACTTCAGAATCCTTCATCGAGATCCACTAAGTTATCTTTATCTGAACTACTTTGACTACATGAAGTTCATACCTCTATCTCTGGGGGAACCGTATATTCTAAATGTTCAGTTATACATTGTATCAATATCAGTAATTGTAGTGGTTCATGGTTTAGCATGCTGATTGAAATCATATTACTAGTCACTGGACTAACAAAGGAAAGCTTTTATCATATAATGATGTGGTTAACTGTTCCAGCAAGCTACTTAATTCCGTCAAGATTTGAAAATGATTTCCTAAATAAGTACATTAATATGAATCATTTGTTGGAGAGAGTCTGTAACATGTATTTAGAAAGTGGGAAAAGAAGCTGAGTGGAAGTAGAAGCTGATACCCAAATTAATGGATTTCTCAAATGTCTAAAAATTCTAATGTATAAGCTAAAGAGGAAACCAAGGTCAGAATGCATAGTTAAGAGTGCTGCCGAGCAACTTTCACCGCAAGTTCAAGTTGCTCTGCTTTGATATATAGAGATTCACTAATGCACAGCAACACTGGGCCATGCTTTGATATATAGAGATTCACTAATGCACAGCAACACTGGGCCATCTTCTCATTAAGTGAACATTTACGTGACTATGAATCACTCGGCTGAAGCATTTCTGTACTCCTCCACTGAGCACTCTGTCTGTTATCGATGCCAAACAACTCCAAAGCAGTGCAGGTCTTAACAGGCTGCACAGAGTCTCCTCCACCACCACACATTCATTTTTTTATTTTGGTTTCCATTTCTTTTTTGCTATTAGAGATACCTATATTCAATGGATCCAGAATACATGCACTTCATTTTCTATCAGGAACAGTAAAAAAAAAAAAACTAGGTGTTTGTGGCTGAATGACTAAAGTACTCAAGGCAGAGTCGGTTCCCTTGTCCACCTGCCTGTTTCCTTATAGCTATTAGTCCAGATTCCAAAATAATATGTAGAATGCAAAGACCACTTTGAAACTGAGAATGCATACAAAATGGCTGCAGTTCCCAAAGATGTCGTGCAGGGTCAGTGTGCAAGTAATGCACTCATATGTCCTCAAATTTTAGGTTTCCTGTGTGTAGTTCCACAGCAGTGCATGTTGCTGTTAAGATGTTTAAACAAGGAAGTAAAAACTGCAAGTATATGCCAGAATGTTCTGGCATTTCCAAGAGGTAATGGAAAATACTAGCTTTGTCAGTTCGGCTCATGCAGGAGGTGAATTTACTGATAGCTGAGGAGATATTACAGCCTGCTCCCAACAAGAAGAAAGGTAATCACTTGCAATGCAATGTTCTAGAGGATCCATGTAGATGAAGTCACTCTAGGAAATTATTCATAAATATCACTTGGACATTGAGGTATTGCAGGCTGGAAGGTGTGCTCCACATGAACCTACACAGGCAGAGTGTTTTCTCAGTCAACCTGGTACTTGCTATACTTGTTTCTGAGGTTTCTAGCTGCATGTACTTGACCTTGTTGGGAGTATAAAAGACTGCCAGTTCCTGAATATTGCACCAGTTCTTAATTGCTGTGTGCCATGTTGCTGGGAACTACAGAAAGTTTCCACAATCGGCATGTGAATCAAAGAAAGTCATTGAATGATTATTGTGAGATTGCACACTTCTTGCAAGTACTTGCTGCCATAGATTAGACACCCACTCCAACAAGATGAATCAAAGAGGTACATAATCCATAAGGGCTGGCATTCAAAAATGTCAGTTTTTGTGTTGACCTAATGGGCTAATCCTGCAGCTGACCACATAATTTCTTAGTAGCATCCATAGGATTATGAGTTACAAGGTGACTGAGCCACAAGGCCTGCATTGCCAGTGCCCACTCTTAGACCATACCTCTCTTTTCAAAGAGGACCAGGCCAGTACCAGGAGTGCATTTGAGTATCCATCAAGTTGCCCAGCCCAGCTCCTTTTTAAAGGCAGATAGTGTGTCACTCTGCATAACTTTGGAGTGGAAGTTTATCCCAGAGAATGAGTAGGTGCTGTGTAACAAATCAATATATTTTCCTTGTCATATTTATTTGTTGGAGTAGATTTAGATCTCTGGCCATACTGTTAGCTGGATTGTTTGATTTATGGAGATGTAAGAGTTTTTGAATTACTGGATCCCTTATAGCCCTGTAAACAAGGCATAGATTGCCCTTAAGGAGTGTGTTTGAAACTTGGAGATAAAGCCTCCAGTCTTTTCAGGTCTTTTATTTACAAACCTCTGGGGTCTTTCCAACTGCTCAGTATGCTTGGGTACATCCCAACGGTGGTGCTGTACTTGGTTCTAATCAGTGTGGAGTACAAGGAGGTGGGGACTTTTTTTGATCTGGAAGAAAGCTCATTTGCTATGAGCTGTGCAAAGTAAAAGGATTTCCTAACCACCATTGCAAACGTGAGGGAGCTGTCCACCTAAGCACCTAGGTGGTTTCTCACGACTATGGCACTGGTATAAGGAGGCAAATAAATTGAGAGTATATCTCACAAAAATGACTAGTAAGCAAGTATAAAAATCTGCATTTAAAATCACTGGAGGCAGCATGAAGGAATAAAAAAATATCTGCAGTTGCCTTTTGCTGGTGACTGTTACCTCCTGGAGCTCCAGCTTATAATACCTATCCACCAGCAGGTATTTTGTAGCATATAGATGCAGTCTTTGCACCACGGTTTTGTGCACCTTACTTTTCAGCTTCTTTGGTATTCTAATGTAAACTATCACTGACACTCTGTGCCAGTTGACTGCAGCATCTCTGATTGTAGCTTTGACTTCCTCATTCAGACTGTATTTCTCATCTACCACCCATCGCAGTTACTTGAAGCTGTTCTGCTGTTTCACATTTCCTCCTGATGTCTTAAATTTTCAGCCTCTTCTGATTTCCCTTTCTGTTACAGTGAGAGCTGTCTTGTCTGTACCCTGTTTCATCCAGATCCTATGTGCCAGTGCTAGTTTTGCATTCAAGTTTCCTGTGATTAGCTAAAGTTCCTATTCAGTCTGCTTATAATGGCACATTGTCTGCATGCAGTAACTTTTGTTGATCTGTTCACAGTGACTTTTTTGACAAAGTAGTCCATCACCAGTGTAAACAAAAGTGGGCAAAAAGCTGAATCCTGATGCATTCTTACTACCAGTGGGAACCCCTCTGTGAGTCCAAACACTGTCTTTATACATAGGCTGTACTTACTTTACCAAAGTTTCCTGGACCTTTAACAATTGCAGGAATGGCCAAAGCAGCATTCTTGATATCTTGCCATGTGCTTTCTCCCTGTCTAGGAATGCCTGGTTGGACACTTTCCTCTTTTCCAGCTTCTTCTCCCCTGTCTGTCTCTCCCATCTTTCTTACTACTGTTCCACATATTCATTTATCAGTGGCCCTCTCCAGCACTTTCATGCATTGTGACAGGCATATGATACATCCGTATTGCCCACAACTGTGAATTTTCCCTTTGTTTTTGAACTTTGGTACTGGAATGCTACTTTTGTTAAAGTCAGATCATGTCTACTTAACCTGATGATCTTCTTTGAGAAGTTAGGTAAAGCTGTGGTTGAGGGCAGAGCAGTGCAGACTGCCTGCCTCGACCTGGCCAAGGCATTCAAAATGGTACTTCACTCGGGCATTGTAGTTAAACTTACAAAATTAGGCATTAACCTATATGTCACCCACTGTATAGCCAGCTGGCTCACTGATAGGACACACGAAGTTAAGATGAGGGAATCCACCACCACAAACGGGTCAGTCACTAGAGGAGTCCCACTTGGATTGGTGCTGGGGCCTCTTTTTGACATCTACTTCTCCAAAGTCAAGGTGTCTGGCTGACCAGATCTGTAGATGACTGCAAACTAGGCATAATCATTGAAACCCGTAAAGATACAGATACCCTTTAAGAGTGCCTAATGCAGGTAAGCAACTGATGGCAGAGCCATGGACTAAAACTCAGTGGACAAAATGCACAATAGAACCCTTTGGAAAGATGGCCATCCCTGTAAATTACCACATGGGTAATACACGCCAAAAAAGTAGTTGGAGATCTTGGAAGTACATGTTGACAATAACCTGACCTTTGACCACCACTTGTCTACTGTGGTGAGAAAATCATTCTACATTGCACAACTCGTAAGTAAGGTCATGTTATACATGTCCAAGGAGGTCATTGTTCCACTATAGTCAGTCCTTATCTGACCATTTGCATACAGTGCACCCTTCAGCATGTACATAGCCAGGCTCTTGAAACAGCTTGGGAGACCACAGATGTTACTCGCATCAGAGTACAGGAAGTAAGCAAGAAGTGCTATGCTGACCACCTCACTGTCTTATTCTTGTACTCCATGTCCTACAGAATGTTGCATGGCGATCTGTAACTAGCTTACAAGGCATCCACTGATTTCTAGCTTACAAGGCATCCACTGATTTCAGACCGATATATTTTGTTGCATATCTACAAAGTAAATGGCATCAGAAGTACCAATGATAAGGACATGACCCTCATTTGTGACATAAATAGGACCTGTTGGAGGGACAGATGTCTCAAAGATTACTTCTTCTGTGGAACAGGCTTCCATCTATGTGAAGCAAAGGTTATCCCTAACCATATTCAGATGTACCTTGGTCCAATGGATAGGAAATTGCAGGCTCACCCTTAGTTTGGCACCCATGTCCTTAATAGGCGGGGGCAGTCTATGAACACTTGCTAAATACAAGACTGTATTGTAAGTCACAAAATTCATTGTAGAATTGATGTAAATTTTCATCTGGGGATGTCCCCAGAAATATGAAGCAAAGTGATCCGATGTCCTCTTTTCTGTCTGGGCTCAAACTGTGGGTTATCAGATCTGACATGGATGTGATGCCGGCCACCTTCCAAGACTTCAGCTCGACTGGCTGCACCTCCTCTACCCATATCCCCCTGCTCTACTAGAGCTACCTCAGATCTAGTTTGCTGACATTTTGGACAGTTTTTGTGAATAGGGTTTGTTTCAGAGAGTTTGCTTCTCTATCTGCTCTTTTGGTAAGTAGTGTAGAGTGTAGAGTAAGGTTTTTTAACTAGTTATTATTCATAGTTAGTTACTATACGTTGGTGTAAGTTGTGTTTCCCACCTTTGGGCTTGTGTTGCTTCTGTGTGTTAGGTAGGTGCTGGATTTATGATTGATAAAGTTTTAAATAATTGTATTACTTGTGGGCATAAGCTCTCTTCCCAGGATGGTCATGATGTGTATATTGCCACAGTACTGCTCAACTGGAGTCCCCTTGTATAATTTGCAAGGGCTTTGGCTCTCACAGTGTTAACAAAAAGAGGGCCGTACTAATACATAAGGGTCTTCTGCCTTCAGGGGACTCTCTGTCAGCCTCCTCCAGCAAAGGAGAAAAGTTAGGTCATAAGCAGGTTAAGGACCCCTAAGCTTCCAAGGACGATGGAAAGTGGTCTGCCCAGTCTTCTTCTATGACTGTCTGACTTGCTGTATCTGAAAGTCTCAATTCCTTTGGATCCCTGGCAGTCTATCACCTTTGGGGCCACTGCCTAAGAGCTGATCTCCTTCAGCTCTGTTACCTTAGAGTCGGTCTACTTTGGCTACTTCATTGGCAAGGCATCTTCCACTATTAGTGTACCAGGCCCCTTCCTGGCTGGGGAAGGACTCTTTTGGGATGAACCTTCTCTCCTTTTTTTCATTCCACAGGAATTTTCACCCAAATCCTCCTCATTTCCACCTCAGATTTCTGTGTGGAGACGGGGTGGAATGGCTCTGTATTCTGATGCTTCCTTAGGGTCTTTGGACCCCAGGTCTGCTGGTTCTGGTCAACCTGTTTCTTCCTCTGTTTTTGACATCCAGGAAAGAATGTTCTCATGTCAGGAGAAGGAATGGTGTAGCACATCCGGTGTCCGCCCTTCCATGTCCATGCCTGTTTCTCAACTCACTCCATGACATCCTGCTCCTGGTGGTCTCCAAGCTGCATTCCCAGTAGGGCCACTGACCTCTTCCCACCCTGAAGACCCCAAGGAGAAATGGAAGTGTTTGGTAAGTGCTGATGCAAGAGGAAGCACCTGGACTCATCCAAACAGTCCCTCATGGAGCACACTGACCTTGAGGAAAGAGGAGGTCCCTCAAATTCCCCCTTGAATATACTTGTTTTGCTGGTATTTTCTAGCTACTTTGCCAGCATAGCAGCTGAATTGCCAAAGCCTGTTCTCCAAAGGAGTTGCTGGTTTTGGGGCCTTCAGGGTAGGCCTATACATGTTCTGGGTGGTAACCCCTCTGGATGCATTTATTGACCTTTTGTCCAGGAGGGCATAGAAGGAGCCCAAAATGGTGAAACCGATCCCTAAAAAGCCTGACGATCCTCACCCCCCCCAGGATCTGCAACATTAGAGTAAGGGTCTTGCTATGGTGGTGGAAGCCACCAAGAAGGACATTTCGGAGGAAAGTTCCTTTGTCCATCCCCTGAATAGTCTGAGATGTTTGCTTAGGAAAGTGAGCTTATGCCTCAGCCACCTTCACCCTGAGGGCGTTAAATTATTTAGCTCATTTGACCAGGCTTCCCCAAGTGGTGTAAACTTGGATCTAGATGATTGTCACTGTTGAAGTGACACCCCGACCCTATGTGCAAAACTGGAAGTGAGTGAGCAAGACAGGAAGATGCTGTCAATTAAACAAATCCATAAGTAAGTCCAGGATAGCCTCCAAAGGTGCTGAAAAAGGATTCCAGCATTGAGAGAGAGCCCATAAGGCAAAATGCTTTCACTTAAAAGTGTACACCTTACAAGTAAACATCATTTGGGAAGAAGTTAAGATGGTGAACGACTCTTTCCGAAAGCGTGAGATTCCTGGCCATCAAGGGAATTGGAGAAACCGAGCAGTTAACTTGAGCATTGGAAGGTTGGGCTGATCCAAGTCTGCCAGATGGGAAATTAGATCTAGAAATGGGATCCAGGACCCAAGAAACTTGCCTCAGGAAAGGCCAAAGGAAGGGGAACCATACCTGGCAAGGCCTGAAGGGTGCAGTGAGGACTACAGTCACTCTGCAATGGGATTTTGCAATGGGACACTTTATGAAGACACTTTTATTATTAGTGGGGTCAGAGAATATGCATATAGAAAAATGGGGGTATAGAAAAATGGGGGGGGGGCAAGTATACAGGAGAACATTCATGGATGACTTTTCCCCGAGGAGGAACTTGGGCATAATAGTTGCTGCATTTGATGTTGTACAAGGAAGGGGGAAGGTCACAACACGGAGTGCCCCATCACCAAATAATCCAAACAACAACCGTTGGATTCAGGGACCACTGTTTCCAAGCAACCATCTTATCCTGGACTTCTAAGGCCATTTCTTTTCTTTTTTGTTATTCTTTTCATGCAAATATCTTTCCTTATCTTCAGGGTGGTTGCCTCTTCTAGTGCCTTTTTTCAAGGATTTGCACTATAGTTCCATCCTTGAGGTGGCTACTTGGTACTCTGTTCATACTTTCATTAATCATTGTAAACTGGATGTTGTTTCCAGGGTCAGGGCAGGTTTTGCCAGGGCTATTCTGCATGGGCTCTTCTGTGCCTTCCTCCTTCCAGCCTTCTTCTTAGTTGTTATACTCTGTTTTATGTAAAGAATACTGCAGCAGTGATGTGGAAGAAAATGGTACAATTGTGTAAAATCTTACCATAACAGTGGATGTCCCTCTCTTCACTGTTGCATTATTCACTCCATCCTCCCTTCCCCCTCTTTCCTTGCTCTTGTCCTAAGCTTTTCTTGCCCTCCTGGCTTTGTATTCCTTTCTGTCTTTGTTCCTTCTGGTTGTACATATTCTTTTTTGAACCAAGAGGATATTCTTTTGCTCCTGGGGGGAATTTATTTCTGAGTGTTTGTGTCTGTATGCCACCTTTATGCCCTACACCTTACGTGGGGAGCGTACGTGTGATGTACAATGCCTATAAGATCTAAATGATTTGGTATACTAACTGGACATTGGGTTATCCTTGGCAGGAGATCCCTTATGTAAAGAATACTGCAACAGTGAAGAGAAGGAAATTTACTGCTATAGTAAGGTTTTACACATGTACTTTTTTTGTGGAGGTCAAGTCAGAAGTTTTAAAATCTTTCTTTAGATAAGCAAGTTCTGTTTGGTCCTGCTGTTACCCAGATGCTCTAACAGTTTGAGAGGACTGCATTAACTGAATTGATTATTAAGATTGTTCAGCCTTTGTTTCCTAAATCCCCAGGCGCCTTTTTCAAAAAGCAGAACAAGCAACCCCGTCAGTCTTCCTTCAAGCAAAATTCTAAAAAGTTGTGGGAAGAAGCAAGGAGCTTTCCAATAGAAAGGACAGATCCCTAGTTTCCGGCAAGAAACTGGGAGCCTTTCAATAGAAAGGGCAAACTCCTATCTCAGAATGGTTATGCCAGTCCCTCCCTTCCTCTCTGCTTTCTCCATCCTGAATCTTCCACTCTGGTTGTCTGTAAATAGGTTCATAGGTAAGTACTAGGCTATCTGCCCAAGGGCATTTATAAGCCTAGCCAGAATGTGTTGGCTTTCGCCACCCCCATAGATTAGTTCCCTGTGCCTCTGTCCAGCAGAGCCATTAGTTCCCTGTGCCACTGTCCAGCAGAGCCACTGCAGTGATCCCCGGGGTAAACTTTCTGTTTCCCATCCACCCGTCAAGGTTTCTCTTGGAGTGCCTGATGTATATTGCAATCCTGTTCCAAAGCATTGGGAGTCTCTGGAATAGGAATCTATCCCTCCAGCATGTCCTATTTATCGTTGTGGTGAGGTTTATATCTCTAGAGTGTGTGGCTCTCTGGGATTTTTTTTTTAGGTGGAGCATGTCCATCAATCCTGGGTTGGACATGGCCTTGTATGTCAGGCAGAGATCACCTCTGAGTAAGCGGTATGCAACTGAGAGTTTCTTGAGTCGGGCTGCATAGGGCATCTGTTTGAGGCCAGTAATCCTCTTGGTGTGATACTTTTGTGGCCTTTCCAGCTGTTGCAGGTGTCTTGTAAGGTACATCCCAAATGGGGCGTTGTATTCTATGATGGGTCTAATGAGCGATGAGTAGCGAGGCACAATAACCTCTTTTGTTCTAGATGCGAACCCTTTTGTGATTAGGTGGGCCACACAGAAGGATTTTCCAACCACCTTGGCAATATGATTATCAAAGGAGAGATTACTATCTACTTGGGTCCCCAGATCCCTTATTACATTTTCTGTATTTAGGGAGCTACCACCTATGTGGTAGTTCGCAGGTACTTTTTTCCCAAAGGGGATGACTATGCACTTTTTGGCATTTAGCTTGAGGCCATGATTTTGACACCAGGTATCTGTCTCAGTGAGACCCATCTGGAGGGTGTCTGTATCAGCCAGAGAATCGCTTATGGCCCCTAGATGTTATGTGATCCTATCTCGCCTACATTCTGAATGATGGGTTCGGAGCCGATCCCTCGGCTCCGACTCGGCACGCTTATGCCAAAGAGCGAAGTCTCTTATTGGCTGAGCTTACTATATCCCAGGATGCACCACCATCAGTCCCCCAGATCTCGTTTGCCGCTTAACTGCAAAGACGTGGTCTCGAGCTGGCTGGGCTGAGTAGCTTTTATTAACTACTTTTTCTGTCAGTTTTTTGCCTTTGTGTACGTTTGAGTAGTGAAATTTCTTGTGTGTGATTGGGTAGAGTTTGTTTCGGCCCCCCCTTTCAATCCAGGGCCTTTTCGGTCAACCTGTATAACTGAACTTTTTAGTGTTTTAAAGTTCCCGGTTATTACAGCTAAGGTTGTGTTTTACACTGTTACTGTAAGCCTTCGGTTTTTTGTCATAAGCGAATCTACAGTTGTTAAATTTCCTGTCAGAAATTGTTTAACATCATGTCTCAAACCCCTAGGCCTTCGGGCTTTAAAAAATGTTCTAAATGTGCTTTTAAGATGTCTGTTACTGATGACCATCTACTTTGTGTTTATTGTTTAGGGGCAAAGCACTTGCAGGAGTCATGCAGCGTATGTCACGCTTTTTCCTCTAGGGTCCTCCAGGAGAGGAAAAATAAATTGATTCTTAAAGGGTTGATTAAACCCTCTTTTGAAGAAGCCTTGTCTTCCGCTCCGACTCCTGCCAAAAAAAAAAAGGGCTTCGGCTCCGACCAGCCCGTCGGATCCGACTGCCAAGAGACCTTGGCAGGCCTCCTTCGGCTCCAAAGACTTGGAGCCGAGGTCGAACGGTCTGCCTCGATGCCTCCAGTATCGACTCCTGGGCTTCGGAGCCGATGGCTGGGGCATCGAGGCGGGTCACCTTCGCCGGCTCCACTGCTCTCGGAGCCGACAAGGGTCGCCCGCCAGACACTTCCTCCTCGGCGCGAAGTCTACCTCGCACCGATGGAATCTGGTGTGTGTGTTTCCTCGGCGCCGATTCTCATCGAGTCGCCTCGAGCCGGTCCCCTAGTCCCTTGGGGCCGAGGGAGAGGTCTTCGAACCCGTTCTGTTTCCTCTCGGTCTCGAGAATGTCGGATTCTGATATAGACAGGGTGCTCCAAAGACTTTTCCAGTCCCCAGTCTTCCAAAAATTTGTTTCGCTCCGACCCAGTTGGCCTCGGAGCCGATGACCATGACCCACCCCATTGCCATTCCTCCTCCGACTGCTTCGCCGCCGGAGCAGGTGCTCTTGGAGCCGGTGGAGATCTCAGGGTCGGCTCCGACCCTTACTCCAACCCGGCCCTCGGGTCCGAGTTTGGTACGCTGGACTTCTTCGGCTGGACCCGAGGGTGATGTTTCGGGACCTATGCTTTCAGTTCCGAGCCTCCCTCTCGGTGCTTCGCTGGGACTTCCGCCTACTATCATGGCCCCGGAGACTGGACGCCCCAGGATTCTGGAGGTCCGGCTTTCAGAGCCATGAGGAGTGCCTTGGCCAAATCCTCTTCGCCATCTCTCCGGTTTTACCAGCACCTTCCTGGGCGTGGAGACTGGGTCTTTGGCAGTTTCCCTGTCCGTAGCCAGCGGAGCCCCGAGGCCTGAGGTTACCCCCAGTGGGGGTTCCCCTCCTCCTGAGGGTTCTTCGAGTTGTCTTCAGAGGAACCCCAAGGAAGAGATCGTGCAAGAGGAAGCACGTGGACTCCCCGAGTCTATTACATCGGACACGGATATGGATGATGCGGAGGGGTCCCTAAGTCGTCCTCGGATGATGTCTCCTTTGCAGACATCTTAGAGATCCTCAAACAACGAGGCGGCGGGATGTCCAAAGCCCCCTCTGCGGACGAAGCAGTGCTCCCCAAGGCCGTTGAGGCTCAGCCCTCCGCCTCCTGGGTATCTCCGCCTTCGACGAGCTTCTGGATTTAGTTTGTCGGCGTGGAACACCCGGATACTGTGGAACCAGTCCCTTCTCGTCCAAACAAATTCTTATCTGCTCCCCGAGAAGGAGTTCCTTACTAAAGGCGTGGCTGTAGATGCCATGGTGGTGGCATCTGCTACACAACAGGACGTAGCAGAGGCTTCAACGCCCATCCATCCTCCTAATAAGGAGTCTAGGAGTATGGATAGGTACGGAAGCGCACCCTGACTTCAGCGGCCTTTACCTTAAGGTCTCTGAATTATTTGGCACATTTTACCAGGCTTCAGAGGGATCTGGTCAAGGAGTTGTCAGACTCCTCTCGGGTAACCTACCTGAGCAGCTAGCCCAGTCCGTTAGCTCTCAGTTGGCTATCCTTACGCCAATTGCTAACTCGTCCATGAGGCTCATTTCCTATGCGGCCAAGGGGCGGGTAGAGCGGCAGGCACAGGCGTGGCTCACGTGAGACAAGCCTGGCTCCGCTTGTGTCAGTTTCATGGAGGCCTTCAAGTCTTCCTTCGCGCAGGCGCGCTTTGGTGGGTCCGCATTGTTTGGACCCAAGGTGAAAGACACCCTTACCCGCTGTGCGCAAGCGGGAAACACGTTCTCTGCCCTGGGGGCCCGTTATTCCACTCCCTTTCGGCCTTACCCCAAGGCCAAAGGAGTTGTGAAAATGTTGTTCCCTAAATCTCGCATGTTTTTCTCCCTACAGCAGTAAGATTCCCCGCCCAGAGGCAGAGGGCGGGAAATTTTGCAGGGAGACGCCGCCCCAGAGGCGGCAGAGGGCCCCGCAATTCTGGAGACCGCGAGTCCTTTCGTGGCTCTTCAGCCTCCCACACGACATGAGGGATTGCCCGGCTGTGCTGCTCCGAGCCAGTCGGGTGTCGCTTTGCCAAGCACCTAAAAGCCTGGGAGTCAATCACTCAGGACAGATGGGTGCTTCGATAATTGCCGGAGGTTACACCATCCCATTCAAATACTCACCCCTCCGCCCAAGAGAATCCCGGACCCACCACCCAGTCAAAGGGAAATAGCAGCCGCAGAAGCTTCAAAGCTGCTACAAAAGGAGTCATCCAACCGTCCCCACAGACCAAATCGGATCAGGAAATTACTCCAGGTTCTTTTTAGTGCCAAAAAAGACAGGGGACCTGAGACCAATATTGGATCTCAGCAGACTGAACCTATCCGTCACGAAATCCAAATTCAATGGTCACGTTGCAATCCATTCTCCCGTTGTTGGAGAAGGATGTTTGGATGTGCTCCATAGACCTCAAGGACGCCTATTATCACATACCGATACATCAGGCGTCCAGAAGGTATCTGCGCTTCAGCCTGGGAGCCAGTCATTACCAATTTTGTGCTCTGCCCTTTGGTCTCACCACAGCCCCCAGGGTGTTCACCAAGTGTTTGGCAGTAGTGACGGCTCACCTGAGGAGTCTTGGATTCCAAGTGTTTCCCTATCTCGACGACTGGCTCCTGACTGCTACCACCAGGCATCTACTTATGGACAACCTCAAAGCCACCATCTCCCTGGGTGTTTCCCTAGGGATTACATTCAATTGGTCAAAGTCTGTCTTGCTGCCCTCTCAGCGCATAAAGTTTATAGGAGCAGAGATAGACTCAAGATTGATGCGCGACTTTCTTCCTGCCGAAAGGATCCGAATTTTACAGGGCCAAGTTCAAGCTCTGATCTCGAGATCCAAAGCCCCAGCCAGGATGGTCCTACAGGTTCTAGGCTCAATGTCTGCCACGGTACTTTTAGTTCCTCTAGCAAGGTTACACATGAGGATTCTTCAGTGGCTCTTGTCAACTCAATGGTCCTTTCAAGATCTTCCCCTCAATCATCACATCATGATTACGGATATATGCAAAAGGGACCTTCGCTGGTGGCTTCAGACATCCAATTTGGATCAGGGAAATCCCTTTGTTCTCCCCCCTCCAGTGGTTACCCTGACTACAGATGCCTCCCAGATAGGGTGGGGGGGGCATTGTCTGGGCAGGCTAGTTCAGGGCTCCTGGCTTCCGGACGAAGCTCTTCTCCACATCAACGTGCTGGAGATGAGGGCTGTACTTCTATCCCTACAGGCCTTACACAAGTTTCTTCCTCAGGGCATCATCGCCATCCACACAGACAACATGTCGGTGGTTTGGTATCTGAACAAACAAGGAGGGACCAGATCGTATCCCCTTTGCAGAGAGGCCATGAGAGTGTGGGAATGGGCTGCAGCTACCAACCGCTTCTTGGTAGCGACCCACATCCCGGAAAGTCAAATGTATTGGCGGACAAATTAAGCAGGACAATTCTCTCTCCTCACGAATGGTCTCTAAACCGCACAGTAGCAGCCCAGGTTTTCAAGAGATGGGGTACGCTGCGACCTATTTGCGACTCCACAAAACACCAAGTGCCAAAGGTTCTTCTCCTTGATTCCACATCAGGAAGTACCAGCCATGGATGCTCTAGCACAACCTTGGCCAACAGGGTTACTTTATGCTTTTCCTCCAATTCCACTCCTTCCCAAAGTTATTCAAAAGCTTCTCAGCTAGGGTCTTCAATGATTCTGATTGCCCCATACTGGCCTCGTCAGATATGGTTTCCTTACCTGAAAAGCATGCAGTGGACGATCCGTGGACCTTAGACCTGATCCCGGATTTGCTAATCCATCAGTCGGGACATTGGCATCAGTCCCTTCAATCTCTGAAATTGACAGCTTGGCTCCTCCACTTCCGACCTTAGTTAGAAGTCACACACTAGACCCGGAAGTTGTTCACATTTTATCTTCGCCCACAAACCCACCACTAACAAATTGTACCTCAGTAAGTGGAAGAGGTTTGCTATCTGGGCTCAACTCAAGGGCTTAGACCCTATCACTGCTCCTGTCCCAGAGGTTTTGAAATTCTTAACATCCCTATTTAATCAGGGATCTTCTGTCTCAACTATTAAAGTTCAACTAGCTGCTATCTCTAAATTCCATGAATCCACGGATCCTCCTTTGATGAGCAGCAGACTATGCAAAACATTCATTAAAGGTGCGAGTCTGTTAAGACCACCAGTTTTTCATCCTGCACCTCCGTGGGATCTTGATTTAGTGCTTCGCATTAACATCTCCCCCTTTTGAACCGGCTGCTACATGCGAATTAAAATATCTGTCATGGAAAACGGCATTCTTAGTGGCTATTACTTCGGCAAGAAGAGTCTCAGAGCTTCAAGCCCTGTCTATTAAACCACCATATTTGATTTTCCACAAAGATAGAGTATCTCTTAGGCCTAATCCATCCTTTGTCCCAAAGGTCTGCTCTAGTTTCTGTCTTCAACAATCTCTAGAACTACCAGTTTTCTTTCCAAAATTCTCTAATGAAGCAGAATACACTCTCCATAAATTGGATGTTCACAGGCAATTACGCTTCTATTTAGACAGGACTCAGCAACTTCGTAAGTCAGACCAGTTGTTTGTGTCCTTCTCAGATAATAAATTGGGCCAAACCATCACAAAAGCTACAATCTCAAAATGGATCAGAGATTGCATAACTCAGGCCTATTCTTCTTCAAATAAGCAACTTGCATCATCTATCAAAGCTCATTCTACCAGAGCTATGGCTACTTCTATAGCTTTTCATTCCAAGCTCGCTATTTCGAAATTTGTGCTGCGGCTACTTGGTCCAACCCGCACACTTTCATTTCCCACTACAAATTGGATGTGGCATCTAAAGGACGAGCTTCATTTGGTTCCACGGTACTCAGGAGTGTTTTCCAGTGAGCCACCCAGGATTCAGGTGCTAGGACGCTGTCCCATAATTCAGAATGTAGGCGAGATAGGATCACATAACATCTTTTAGTTATGTACTCACCATAACTTCAGATGTTTGGGATCCATCTCGCCTACATTCCTGATACCCACCCTCCTTCCCCCTGCCTTGCAGATCAGAAGAGATTGAACGGTTTTGAGCTCCACTGTTTTTATCTTGTTTCATCTGACGATGTTATATAAGCAGGGTATGCATGTGTGCATGTATGCGGACAAACTAGATCTGGGGGACTGATGGTGGTGCATCCTGGGATATAGTAAGCTCAGCCAATAAGAGACTTCGCTCTTTGGCATAAGCGTGCCGAGTCGGAGCCGAGGGATCGGCTCCGAACCCATCATTCAGAATGTAGGCGAGATGGATCCCAAACATCTGAAGTTATGGTGAGTACATAACTAAAAGTTTGCAGTCGTCTGCAAACTTGGTCAGCCGTAGTCCTCCTATGCTTGCCTGAACCTCTGAGAAGTATATATCAAACAGGAGGGGTCCTAGGACTGAGCCCCGGGGGACCCACTTGTAACCGGTTTAGAGTTGGACGTAGAGCCTGCAACTCTCACCATGTGGGTTCTATCCTTGAGCCAGTTGGCAACCCATCTCATGACGTAGGGGTTTATATTCAAGCTGGTGAGCTTGTCTGTAGTACTAGAATGGGGAATGGTGTTGAAAGCCTTTGCGAGATCTAGGTAGGCTGATTGAACCTCCTTTCCCTCGTCTAAAGCCAACCATCTGAAAAAAGTCCACCAGGTTTAGGAGGCATGATCTGCCCTTAACAAAGCCAAACTGGGTAGGGTCCAAGGTTTGGAGGTTCCCAATGTCCGTTCCATAGCCTTGCAGACTAGGCTAGTCAGGCTTATAGGGCGATAGTTCTCGGGGTCCATTGTGGCTCCACCTTTGTGGAGTGGGATAACTGTTGCTGTGCACCACTCTGTGGGTACGTAACCTGTAGAGAGGCTGAGTTTGAACAGTGTGTTTAGGTGAGGGGTTAGTTAATTTTGGAGCTCTTGTAAGACACAGCCTGTGACCCCGTCCGGTCCCATTGAAGCTGTGTGTTTGGCTTTGGATAGGGCTGTTTTAACCTATGTGTCTGTGATTGATGGGGCCCTACATTCTTCTGGTATGGTTATGGGCCCTTTAGGGGGTGAAGTTTGCACTAAACCTGTCTGCCAGAATGTTTGCAATATCAGTCAGTTCAGTGTATTTTGTGCCATTCTGCACTAACTCGGAGCAGATCTGAGAGTTTCCACTTCGGTTCTTGACATAGCTAAAGAACGCTTTGTGGTTATCTTTGGAGTCATTGGCAATTTTTCCTTCGAAACTAGCCTTGGATGATTTAATGAAGGATCATAGTTTCTTGCTGATACTGATCAGGGATGTCTTTCCTTCTTGGGATTTTACTCTTTTTTTTTTTTTTTTTTTTTTTTTTCTGTATTAATTTCCTCCTTCTGTTGTATAGCTTGTTTATGGCAGGGGTCCGCCAGACTGGTTTCCTTTTCTTGGAGGAGTGATTCTTGGTTTTACTTGGGATAGCACGATCCACACATTCCTGCAGATCATGGTTTCCTTGATTGGGAGTGGGGGCGGAATGTGGATATCCAGAGTGATTAGTCTGTGGTCTGATCTAACCAGCGAGAGGTTGACCTCCGGTGTGGAACACCGGTCTCCCATGTTGGTGATGACCTTGTCCAATATGTTGTTCCCTCTGGTGGGGCTGTTGACCAGTTGATCCAGGGCGTTTGAGTTTATAAATTCTAGGAAGCGTTGGGAAAGGGAGTTAGTACTATAGTTCTCCCAGTTTATGTTTGGGTAATTTGAAATCACCCAGTATTAAGGTGTTTGGTAGGACCTTCATATTTCCCAGTGTCTCCAGAAATGCAAAATGGGGGTCCTGGGCCATGGTGGGTGATCTGTAGCAAGCTACAATTAGTATTGCAGTTTTGCCCATTGTTAGTTGCACATGGATGATCTCTGATGCCTTGTGCTGCGCCACTAACCTGGAGGTGTGGTTATCCTTGATGAATATAGATACACCCCCACCTTTTGTGTTTTGGTCCTGGTTCTGTGGCCGAAAGGTATGGTATGAGTTATAGCCTAGTAGTGCTGGGGTGCTCTCTGGACCCTTAAACCAGGTTTCTGTTACTGCACAGATATCTATGTTCTCCATACTGAGGAGTGCCTCGAGTGCGTGCATTTTGAGGTTTAGACTTCTGGCGTTGAGTAGCATTGCCCTCAGTTTTTGGTTACTTGTGCTATTTATGGTGGTGGGTTTGTCTTTTGAGCCTTGCCTAAAAAAAGGCAGTACGGGGGTGGCAAGAGCCTTGGCCAGTATTCGAAAGCCTAAGGGTGACAAGTGCAAGCCATCTCTTGCGAAGCAACGTGGCTTGTCGAGCATGTCATCCCAGGCGGATGGATAATGGATCCCTTTTGAATGACATCTGAAACTTAGCCAATTACTGAAATTGATCATTTTTTCTTTATACTGTGGCATCATTCTTGGTGAGGGCAGGATGCTACTCAGGGTCAGACCGGCCTGGGCTACATGATCAGAGAGCTCTTCCATGCCTCATTTCATGTAGTCCAGGGAGGTGCGTCTCTGGTCACTCTCACCATCATGGACAATGACAGAGATGTATTTGTACTTGTTCTGGAGTGACTTGAGTGCTTGTGTTATGTGGCGGATCCCGGCACCTGACAGGCAGCTAACTGTAACCTTCTCCTTGTCCAGCCTAGTTAGTGGGACATCAGTGTGCCTGACTATAGAGTCGCCTATTACTAGTGTGTTGGGTATATTATTTTGCGTTAAGGGCTGTGATTGCGTGGCACACTTATGTGAAGTATGTGTTTCATGGTTGGTGATGGGGTGTGGAGGTTGCTTGGATGTCTGCTTTGGAGGTCTCTGTTGCTTTTGCAGATTTTTATTTAGAGCCTCCGAGTATGTTTTCATGTCTTCATGTGTGTTATTTGCCGGTGTTGGTTTGTTAGGTCTATGTGAGACTGGTGGTGTGTTGCAAGTATTACCCTTCTCCTCTTGACTGTCAGTTCCAGTCTTTGGTTGAGAGAGCTTTGCCTCCTGTTTGGTTGTATAATTGCATCTCTCGCATATATTAATGTTTGGTGGTAGGAGGAGAGGGTTGTCTGTTTACATGAGGCAGTTGTAACATTGCCTCAAAATGCCCAGATTCACCAGTTGGACTGGAGAGTACACTGGAAACTGCCCTTTGGACATGCCTGAATAGGTAGAGTAAGCTGTTTTTCTGATTGGCTGGTGGGGACGAATAAAGAGCCTTGTCCTTCTGGACAGTATAGGGGGGTCTAGTGCTAGGGTTAATTAGTGCTTGCTATGAGTTTTAAGCAAGTGCTTGACTGTGAAATGAATGGTTTTGAATGCTAACGTTGAAGGTTTTAGTTCAAAGGGAAAAATTGAAGAGTAGACTTTGTGGAGCCGAGAATAGTTTAACTCTAGCTAATTGGCGCTGCCCGGTGCAAAAAAAAACGCACAAATGTGGTTTTTATAGCAGAGAAGTGAAAGAGATAGAAATTAGCCCAGCATGGCCAATAAACAACTAACTTCTGGGCTGAAACCACTCCTCCAGGGACGGATAGGCTGCTCAAAGCTTCCCTCTATCACAGGTGAACAGAAACTTCCTTCTATCCAAGTAAGGTATGGGCAACACTGAAACTTGTAACACAGCCCTGGATTCAGCAATAACCTGAAAACTGGACTGTACCACAGAATGGCTGGAAACAAGTTTTTTTTCTGTCTGCCCTTGTGGCACAAAGTTGTATCGGACAAGTGGATTTTCAGAGTGGATCAGGAAGGTTACAGGTGGCAATAGGAAATGATCTCCTCTTTTCTGGATATTCCTCATTCTCCAAACTAGACAGATTTTTTTCCTATGGTTTTACAGAATATGCTTGTTTGGGAATGGGGGTCATAGAACCAATGCTCTACAATCCGTTAGGAAAAGGATTTTATTCAAGAATGTTTCTGGTTCCAAAAAAGAATTTGTCCTGAAGACCAGTTCTGGGTCTGTCCATCATCAAACTGTTTGAAAGTACCAAAGTTTAAATTGCTAACTCTGCAAGATCTGTTGCCTCTCGTGCGTCTTCTGTGTTTTTGGTCACAGTAGACTTAAAATTTGCTTGCCATCATATTCCCATTCCACAGAGTTCGGACTTTTCCACAGATTTTCTGTGTCTGGGTACCATTATCAATTCTCTGAATTGTCCTTTGGATTATCCACAACTTCAAGGGTTTACAAAGTGTCTAGTTGCTGTGATAGCCCAATGCAGAGTGCATGGCATTCACATTCTTCCTTATTTAGACTTGCTTATCCTTGCAGAGTCTTTTTCCATGTGTCTGGAATCCTTTGCATGGGTTTCAAACCCCCTTCTCATCTGATCTTTTCAGATTAAAAGCCAGAAATCTTCCTTACTTCCCGCAGTATAGCATTTCTAGCATGCCTTCTACATTCCACTTTGCAGAAGGCATTCCTAAATCCAGGAGAAAACTAGATTTGTACTTGAAAGTATCCCTGATCATCTCCAACCAGTATTGGATTTTGACCAGAAAATATTTTAGGATCCAGGTGTTCCTAGCATTTATGATTCTCATGATTCCTCTTGGCATTGATTGCTCAAAACCATGTGTGCCCAAAAATTTCATGCTTTAGAGTTTCTGATTCCAAGATGAGTGGGGTTTTGCATGGGTGCTGTTTCAGTAAGGGTGAAAGTCCAAAGTCTTTGAAACATTGTAAACAGGCAAAAGCAAAACAACTTATAAAATAAGTTAGCTGTGTTCTATGCTATCTCATCATTTTTGGTTATCATGAGTGTTACAGGTGATAACTTAAAATACCAAAGTGATGTGGTATATTTAATAAACAAGAAGGCCCCAAATCCTTCCCTCTTTTCAGTCTAGCTGCGCTTTGGGCAGTTGATCTAAAGCATGACTTTATCCCCCAGGCCTCCTGTATTCTGTTAAGAGCAAAATACAGTGGCAGACAAGCTGAGCAGGATCATGTCAGACTCTCACAAATGAAATTTGAAAAGAGGAGTCTTTCAGGAACTTATCCAGTTGTGGGGAATACCTCAAATAGATCTGCTCAGCGATTTTCAAAATGGATGATTGAGTAGATGTTCTTCGTGTTTCACTGTTGCAGTCATTACATTTGGGTTATCTGCTTGCAGTAGCCCTCAGTTGGCCTGATTAACAAAGTCTTGGGTCCTACGCCGGTTGCTGTCTCTTCTCCCATGACGTCAGGTCGTCAGGGGTATAAAACATGCAGCCGATGTCATTACATCAGTCTTTCTTGCTGTGCGGTGCCCGAAGCAGAAACAGTTCGCAAGTGCCGGTCGGCCGACTCCTGAAATTTGCGTTTTCGAGTTTCAGAACCGAAGTCTTCAACTAAAAGCTAAGTAACCCGTTGGGGAAACTTTTTCTTGCTCTAAACCGATGTCAGTAAAAGTAAATAATTGCATTTCTTGTGGAAAGCAACTACCTCATAAAGATTTTCATTTGTACTGTATTCCTTGCCTAGGCCCTGACCACGATGTACCTCGCTGTCGGTTTTTTGCCTTATTTAAACCACAAGCTATCCGTCGTCGGTATATTTGCGCTTCTAAATTTTTTGGTGCTCGGTTTAATTATCCTGATATGTCTTCGGTAAGCCATCGACATTCCAAATAAAACGCAAAGATAGACAGAGACAGGCCGCCCATTTCGCCGGTACTCAGTGAAGCGCTTTTGCAGCCCCTGATACCCGCTACTTCAGATTCGCAGGTCTCTACTGAGACCCATTTGGAGTCCGGTATTCCGCGAGATGCTTCAACTGTGGAACCTGCGGATGGCTCTACCTTGGATGGGTCCAGAACCGCTGTGCAGGCACCGGCTTTTGAGGGTGTATTCAGGCCTACTGACTTGCATGTTAAACCGGCGCCATCTTCTTCTTCAAGGCCTAAAATGACGCCCAGACCACTTGGTCAGGTCTCTATGCCTAAAGAACAAATGATAAGAATGATTGAAGACCTTATTACTTTAATCAGGGGAAGCCAACCTTCCCCCTCTAAGAGACCTAGGACTGAGTTTGCTTATACTACTTCTGACTAGGATTCTGAAATTTCTGTTTCCTCTGATGACCAGGATTTACCCTTATCTACCTTTGAGGATTCTGATGCTGAGGACTGTATTCCCTCTTGCTGCCCCCCCCCCCCCCCCAGAGGATTTCTGTTTTGGTGAAACCTTAGACACACTCTGGGAGCTTTTTCATTGGGAAAGTCAGGATTTCTCTGATTCTAAAAAGAGGCTTGGGGATTTCTTATTCCTGCCCCAGCACAGGCCTTTAGCTATACCTCCTGTACTGGACATTGTTGATGCCTTTTCGGAGTCTGGCATGGCCCCTGACTCTCTACCTCCTGCTTCCAGAAAACATGATAGATATTACAGGGTTTTTGACTCTCACAAGTTACTTTTCAAAAATCCTACTGTGGATCCTGAAACCATTTCACAGGGACCCAAGGGCATTAAAGCTGCTACTGCCAAAAATCCTACCCCCTCTGATAGAGACTCCAGGGCGTTGGGTAGATGTGGTAAGAAGGTATACATTTCTGCAACTTCGGCCATTAGGGCCATGAATTGCCGGTTTCATATGTTAAAAGTATCAGCTGCATGTTATTGGATTGTTTAAACAGAAAATGATGATTCCTGATTGTGCCGAAAATAAGGATTTACAGGATTTTATGCATTCTGCTGAACAAGTTGGTAAACATACATTGCAATGTGGTTTTGATTCACTAGAGACATCTTGCAGGGCTGTGGTAACTGGGTCTGTACTTAGAAGGCATGCTTGGCTTAAGGAGCAATCCTTGCCAGATCATGTTAAAGCGAAATTACTGGATGCTCCCTTAAATCAGGGCCACCTGTTTGGCAACAAGGCAGAAGAAGTTCTTAACAAGATGGAGGAAAAAGCTAAATCTATGCAAACTGTTAAAGATTTTTTACAAGTACAACCACCAAGATTTAGTAGGCATTGGCCTTCTAAGAATATGTCCTTTCTTGCCTCTTCCAGACCTTCTCAGTCCAAACCCAGATCCAGCAGAGCACCCAGGCTTCAGTCCCAGGGGACGCACAGGACTAAGCAGTGGGGGGGGGGGGGCCTCCACTTCCAAATTTGGGAGTAATAAAACTCCCCCTATGGTAAACTGTCTCAATTACCTCTTTTTAAAACTTCCAAGCACTTCTCAACTGACTGCCCCTTTGGGGGGAAAGATTGTGCAAAGAACTGGGGACTCATTACCCAGGACAAATAGGTTTTAAATATAGTGTCCCAAGGATACAGATTCCACTTCCACATGTCACCAACTCCAAGCGGTTGGCCGGATCTACCTCCAAAGCAGTGGGAAGAGGCCCAAAAGCATGTACTCTCTCTCTTAAGCATAGGGGCTATTCAGTTGGTACCAGAATAGAAAAAGGGACAAGGTTTCTACTCAAGATTTTTCCTGGTACCCAGAAAAGACAATTCATGGCGTCCTATCCTGGTCCTGCCTACTCTAAACACCTTTTTGGTGATTCCAAAATTCAAGATGCTGATTCTTCACCAGTTGTTTCCTATGCTAAGCAAAGATGCCTGGTTGGCAACACTAAATTTAAAGGAAGCATACCTGCACATCCCAATCAGGGAGTCTTGCAGAAGATACCTACGCTTCAAAGCAGGCTACATGCACTATCAGTTCTCTGCACTGCCCTTTGGCTCATCTACTGTGCCTAGGGTATTCACAAAGTGCCTAGCTCCAGTCATTGCATTTTGCAGGCAAAGAAATATTCAAATATACCAATATCTGGATGATTGTGTAATTCAGGCAGAAAACCAGGACATACTTTTGAGTCATCTGGATTTTGTACAGAGGGTGCTAACTTGTCTGGGGTACACCATAAACGAAAAGAAATCACACCTGGTACCCTGTCAATAAATTATATTCCTGGGAGCAAGCTTGAATACAGCTTCCCAGATGGCTTTCCTTACGCCAGAGAAACAAATTCACTTGACAACCTACTTCAAACAAATGGTCACAAAAACCCTGCCATCTGCAAAGCAAATACTACAAGCCTTGGGGTTCATGGCCTCTTGCATTCTTCTAATTCCATATGCAAGACTGCATATGAGGAAACTACAATGGTATCTAAAAAGCCTATGGTGTCAACATTCTCAGGATCTAGAAGCAATGATTCCTGTCATTCGTTGTCTACGCCTAGAGTTCCTTTGGTGGGCAGAGGCCTGCCACCAAAACAAGGGACTACCATTCACACTACCCCCTGCCACCCAAACCCTAACAGATGCATTAAACTATGCATGGGGGGGGGGTGCAACTGGAAGGGAAGTGCATTCAGGGCAAATGGAAACCAAGTCAAATGCACCTTCACATCAATCATAAAGAAATGTTAGCTGTACAGAATGGTCTGACAGCCTTCAAGGACCACATTCTTCCAGGACAATTAATAGTAAAGACGGACAACACCACTGTTATGTGGTACATAAACAAGCCGGGGGGTACACATTCTTACACCCTCTGCAAGACTAGTCATGGCATTGTGGAACACAGCCTTGAGCTACCAAGTACATCTACAAGCTCAATTCCTGCCAGGAAAACTAAATACAATGGCAGATGGACTAAGAAGAACCTTCATGGACCCACACGAGTGGAAGCTGGAACCAAGGATTTTCAACATGTTGACAAGCAAATGGGGGAGCTCAGCTATAGACCTGTTTGCCTCCTCCCAGTGCTATCAGTTGGAAAAATGTCTTGCAAGGACTTCCCACAGACAAGCTTGGAAAGTGGATGCTGCCTATCCGTTTATGCCTTTCCTCCTCTGCTCTCCAAGTACTACTAAAGATCAAACAAGACAAACCAAGGATGAGTTTGATTGCACCAGCCTGGCCACGCCAACACTGGTACCCCCTCCTGTGCAGTGTGTCACTGTTGGCCCCATGGCACCTGCCTCAGACTCCTACCCTGCTGTCTCAGCAGGAGAGCCTGATTCTGCATCCTCCGCTTCGAACACTGAACCTAGCAGCCTGGCTAATTACCTAAGCTCTCCTTTACCACCCCTCAATAAACCAATGATGGATATCATTTTAGAGGCAAGGAGGCCTAGTACTAGAAAATCTTATGCTGAAAAATGGAAAAGATTCTGTGCCTGGAACCAATCTCAAGGGATGAGCACAGCAGTGCCCAGTTTACCTCCGATTTTACAATACTTAACTGAGATGCTTCACAAGGGCCTGTCTTTTTCCTCAATAAAAATTCATGCCTCAGCCATTTCAGCTCATTATAGTACAGAACCTCCCCTCTTCTCTCTTCCACTGCTCAAGCAGTTCCTCAGAGGGGCCAAAAATTTAAGACCACCCAGGAGAGCTCCAACGCCAGCCTGGGACCTTAACTTTGTATTGGAGAAACTCACCCTTCCTCCTTTCAAGCCAGCTGCTACTGCAGATTTAAAATTCCTTTCTTGGAAAACAGCTTCCCTTTTAGCTATCACTTCAGCAAGAAGGGTATCTGAATTACAGGCCCTTATGGCAGTGGAGCCTTTCATCATCTTTCATGCGGACAGGGTGTCCCTCAAGACCAATCCCACTTTCATGCCAAAGGTGGTATCCAGTGTGGCCTTTAATCCGTCCATTCAATTGCCAACCTTCTTTCCTAATCCACAGAACAAAGGGGAACGGATACTGCACTCCTTAGATGTGCACAGACAGCTTATATTCTACTTGGACAGGTCTAAACCTCAAAGAAAATCTGAACAACTGCTGGTGGCATTTGCTGCAGAGACAGAGGGGAAGGCTATTTCAAATCGAACCATCTCCAAATGGATAAGCCATTTAATTCATTTCTGCTGTAAGGACCATGGAAAACCTATCCCACAGGGAATCATATCCCACTCAACCAGGGCTGCATCTACCTCTACAGCCTTTCTCAGAGGCATACCTACCAGGGACATCCAAGAAGCTGCTACCTGGAGTTCTGTACATACTTTCACCAAGCATTACCATTTGCCAATTTTCTCTAAATCCAGAGCTGGCTTTGCCACTGCAGTTTTGCAGGGCCTTATAGCTGGTCCTAATGCTGTCTAAATTCCTCCTCCCATCCTTAGCTTTTGGAATCTACCCAAATGTAATGACAGCAGCAGTGAAACATGAAGAACATAGTACAGTTGTGTACACTTACCATAAATGTAGATGTTTGAGTGTATTCACTGTTGCAGTCCTGGTTACCCTCCCTCCAGCCCCCTGACTTTGTTTGGCCATACCTCATCTCTCCTTTTCAATGATTAAAAGCTTTTTGGTGTATTTGCTTTTTTGTTAGAGGTATAACCTTGTATATTTATAGATTTAATTGCTTCCCATTAGGGGGAGCACCTGACATTTGGGGCAAGAAAAACTGATGTAATGATGTCTGCTGCATGTTTTGTACCCTGGACGTCACGGAAGAAGAGACAGCAGCCGACATAGGACCCAAGGCTTTGTTAATCAGGCCGACTGAGGGCTACTGCAAGCAGATAAGCCAAATGTAATGACTGCAACAGTGAATACACTCTAACATCTACATTTATGGTAAGTGTACACAACTGTACTATTTTACTCCAGGACTCCTTGCAGTCCGACCTGAAAAACAGTTGCTTTTTGCAGTTTCTTGGCCAGGGCTGTTCCTTTATGCTTTTCCACCCTTTCCAGTGATATCCAGTGTAATTCTGAAGATTCAGAAGGACTCTGTGTAGTTAATTGTGGTTATTCCATTCTGATCCAGCCAACAGTGGTTCCCTCTGTGAAGGCTGCCAGCCTAACTAGCTAGGATTTTGTAAATAATTCTTTGTCATTGTAAATATTAATGTTAAGTTGTCATTCTCGCCTTCATTCTTGCTGGATGGGTTCGGAGCCGATCCTCGGCTCCGACTCGGCCTATACTATAGCTCGAGAGCTATTTTTACCGGCTCGAGGCAGCCCTATATCCCACAATACCATTCGCTAACTCCCCAGATCTCGTTTGCCGCTTCGCTGCGAGGTTGCCTTTTTTTACCGGCTCAGGTCAGTAAAGGAATTTTCAACAAAGTTTCTACTTTTTGAGGTAGTTTATTAGGTTATTTTCCCTACTTTTGTTTCCTATCGATATTATACTTAATAGTGTTTGTTTCGTAAGCCCTACCCACCCCTGTAGTTAACTTTTATAATCAGGCCTACAGGCTTTAGTTTTTCTGTTTACTCACCCCTGTGTGTGTGTGTGTGTTGTTGTTTTAGTCAGCCCCCTCATCTTCCCCTTGTGTGTAAGTGAGTGGGCTGATTGAGTGACTGTCTTTAGAGCAATGTCCAAAGACGTTAAGGTCTCGGGATTCAAGAAGTGTGACTCGTACTGTCAGAAAATGTCTCTGACAGATGGTCACACTTCTTGTGTCTATTGCTTGGGGCCTTTACACCTGCAGGACTCTTGTTCCGTTTGTCACGGATTTAGTTCAAGAGTCCTGCAGGAAAGGCGTAACTAGCTCATTCTAAGGGGCTTGTTAAAGCCTGATGACTCCCCATCGCCAAACCCTCGGCTCCAGCTTCTGAGCCGAGGGCTGGTGTTGTCGAGACGGCTCCGACCTTGGTTCCGGCCGACTCCGAGGCGAGCAAAGTGGGTTCCGCTTCGAAACCATCATCGGAGCCGACCCCCGCACGCAAGCACTGTAGGTCCTCCTCTTTAGAGTCCGTCAGATCGGCTCCGAGGTCCCCCCTCCTATCGAAGCGGAGTCATAGGACTCATTCATCGAGGTCTTCCAGGCTCTCCGACCATGACTTCGAGAGGGTGGACAGTAGACTCATAAAATCTCAGACGCTGGCCGAAATGCTTCAGAGCCCATCTCACCAGACTGTGGCTCCTTCGATACAGTTATCCATTCCTCCTCCGACTCATCTCTCGAGTTCGGAGCCGGAGTTCATCGGAACCGTGACCTTGCCCACGGAGCTGATACCCCCTCCTTCGGCTCCGGTGTCGTCGGCTCCGACCTCTTTATTGGTTCCGTCCATGGAGAGGTCCGGGCACCGGGACTTCATTGTCGGCTCCGAGGGGGCGAGTGGCATCGGACCCTTGTCCGACTACGCTCTCCCTCTCGGAGCTTCAGCTCTGGTTAGTTCGGCCCCGACATCATTCTCGGAGCCTTCTCTGTCTGTTCCGGGGGCGGTTCCGGCCTCTTTGGAGCGGGGCTATCTTTGGTGTCTGATAGGGGAGCCTTCGAGGTGATGAGGAGTGTGCTGGACCCAGTGTCCACTCCAAGGTTAAGTTCTGCGGCTCCTCCCTCTGTAGTGCCTGTTACGGTCTCTGGCCACCCTCCTATACCCGACAGCAGAGATCCAAAGCATAAGGTACCCACTTTGGGTGTCTCCTCCTCTTCCGAAGGTTCCCCTGAAGTTTCAGGGGAACCCCCTAGGAAAAGAAAGTGCAAGAGGAAGCACATAGACTCCCCCGAGTCTGTCACGTTGGACACCGACTTGGATGAGTCGGAGGGTTCCCCCAGATCCCCCTCTGAGGATGTCTCCTTTTCAGGCATCCTGGAGATCCTAAGACAGAGGGGAAATTGGTCCACTCTCAAACCTTCCGAGGACGAGTCGGTTTACCTTGACGCCTTTGGATCTCGCCCTTCCACCTCCTGGGTGTCTCCCCCTTTCGACCCACTAATGGAGGTAGTGGCTTTAAAGGCGTGGGCAGCTCCTGATTCAATGGAACCTACCCCTAGGAGGCCTTCTAAATTTATTTCTGCACCAGATGACAAATCCTTTCTCACCAAAGGTGTTTCAGTTTATGCTATGGTGGTAGCAGCAGCCACTAAGAAGGAATTGGCTGAGTCTTCTGTACCTGTTCATCCTCCTAACAAAGAGTCCAGGACCATGGACAGGTACGGCAAGCGGACCTTTGCTTCAGCGACATTTTCTATGCGATCGCTGAACTATTTATGTCATTTCACCCGCCTTCAGAGAGACTTGCTCACAGAGCTGGGTGAAACGGTACAGGATCCTTCTGCTGCAGGGTTTAAGGACAAAATAAACTCTCAGCTGGCTACCCTGAACTCCATTGTTAAATCCTCCATGCGGCTAATCTCTTATGCAGCCGATGGAGCGAGTAGGACCGCTGGCACAGGCGTTGCGTTGAGACATCACGCTTGGATGCGACTCTGTAACTTTGCCGACCCCTTCAAGGCATCCTTCACCAACACCCCTTTGTTCAGAATTGTTCGCGCCTCAGGTGAAAAATACCCTCACCAGATGCGAGCAAGATGGTAAGAATCTCACTGCCGTGGGAGTCCGTTTATTCACGCCTTCTAGACCTTATCCTAAGGGACAGAGGGGTGGAAAGATGTGGTTCTGCAAACCACAGGGAGTCGCGCCTGCCGCACGTGGTGAAGTTCCCCCTAGAGGCAGAGGGGAGAATAATAACAGACGCCGCCCCAGGGGCAGAGGGGGTCCACAGAACCAGGGTTCCAGGGAATTTTTCCCTGACCAACCCTTTCAGCATCCCTGAGAAGCTGCCCGACTGTCCGCCTTCGGAGGCAGTCTGGGGAAGATTATCTCTGTACCCGGAAGCCTGGCAATCCATCTCCCAAGACACATGGGTACAGAAGATCATATCCGAGGGTTACAAAATTCCTTTCACTTTCCCTCCGGTACAACTGCCAAAACCCCTACCAGACGTACCACCCGCACAAAGGGGTCAGGCTCAGCTAGAAATAAAAAAGCTGTTAAACAAAAGAGTCATCCAGGCAGTCCCAGCAGATCAGCTAGGATCCGGAATCTACTCCAGATTCTTTTTGGTACCAAAAAAAAGACAGGAGATTGGAGACCCATTTTGGACCTCAGCAGGTTAAACAACTATGTATTAAAGACAAAATTTTGGATGGTAACACTGCAGTCCATTCTACCCTTTTTGGGCAGAGACAACTGGATGTGCTCATTAGACCTCCAGGACGCGTACTACCACATAAAAATACACAGGCGCTCCAGGAGGTTTCTCCGCTTCCGGCTGGGAGTCAGTCATTTTCAATTCAGGGCCCTGCCCTTTGGTCTCAGCATAGCCCTCCGGGTGTTCACCAAATGTTTGGCAGTGGTCACGGCTCACCTGAGACAGAAAGGATTCCAGGTGTTTCCATACTTAGATGACTGGCTCATTTCCGCTACCACCAAACAGGATCTCATAATGGCCAGGGATTATACTATCCATCTTTGCAACAGCCTGGGTATTTCTATAAATTTTGCAAAGTCCTCCTTGTCGCCTTGTCAATGTATAAACTTTATAGGCGCCGTATTAAACACCACAGAAATGTCTGCAACATTACCACCTCAGAGAGTGACAGACATAAGGCGGAATGTTCAGCTTCTGTTTCAGCCCAGCAGAGTCCAAGTCAAGCTAGTATTGAAAGTGTTGGGCCTCATGGCAGCGGCGATTCTTATACTTCCATTAGCCCGCTTCCACATGAGACTCCTTCAGTGGATGCTGTTTTCTCAGTGGTCCTTTCAACAGCTGCCAATGACCCACAACATTTTGATAACACCATCTTGCAAGAAACATCTCTCCTGGTGGATGGTTTCCCCTCAGCTTTTTCAGGGCAGACCCTTTGTTCTCCCCCCTCCAGTTGCCACTGTCACAACGGATGCCTCCCTGATCGGGTGGGGGGGGCATTATCAGGGCAGGACGGTCCAGGGCACTTGGCAACAGTCAGAATGCCACCTGCACATAAATGTCCTGGAGATGAGGGCAGTGCTTTTGACGTTGCAGGCCCTTCAGAGCTCTCTTCCCACGGGGACTATAGCAATTCAAACGGACAATATGTCTGTGGTGTGGTACATAAACAAGCAGGGCGGAACAAGGTCCTACCCCCTCTGTCGAGAAGCACTCAGACTTTGGCAATGGGCGATTTCATCTCAACGGTTTCTGATAGCAACGCACATCCCCGGGAAGTCCAACGTCATAGCAGACAGATTGAGCAGAACTATCCTCATGCCTCACGAGTGGTCTCTAAATCAAGCGGTAGTAGACAGAATTTTTCGGAAGTGGGGCCAGCCTTGCTGTGACCTTTTCGCAACTCCCTAAAACAGCAAGTGCCTCGACTTCTTCACACTTTTTCCTCTACCAGGCCAGCCCCTCAGAGACGCTCTTGTTCACGTTTGGCCCCGGTGTCTTCTTTATGCCTTTCCTCCCTTTCCATTGATCCCGCAACTAATTCAGAAAGCAACCGCATTGAGATCCAAAATGATCCTCATTGCCCCGTTCTGGCCTCGACAAGTTTGGTTCCCGTTCCTGCACAAATACCTACTGGAACAGCCTTGGCATCTGGAACCCCTTCCGGATATGTTGACCCACCTCACGGGCAAGCTGCATCAGTCTCTACATTCCATCAACCTCACAGCTTGGTTGCTCCACTTCCAGCCATAGCCAGGCTTCCCCTTATTTCTCCTCCTGTTCGTGATATCATTCTGGCTTCCCATAAGTCCAATACTAGGAAGACTTATGCAAGTAAATGGAAGCGTTTTTCACACTGGGCACAAACTAGATCCTTAGATCCTTTCCATGCACCCATTCATGAGGTTCTAGACTTTCTGGCTGAGCTTTTCATTCGGGTCATCATCGGCCACTATCAGGGTACAATTAGCGGCCATTGCTAATTTTCATGTTGGACTCTCAGAAGCAAATATTATGTCCCACAAACTCTGTAAAGCCTTTCTCAAGGGCATCTTGTTGCTCAGACCTCCAGTCAAAGATCCACCCCCACAATGGGATTTGAATTTAGTTCTAACCTCACTAATTCTACCCCTTTTTGAACCGGCAGCTTCTTGCTCCCTCAAACTTCTTTCTTGGAAAACGCTGTTTTTAGTAGCTATAACATCTGCCAGAAGGGTATCGGAACTTCAGGCCTTGTCTGTCCGTCCTCCCTATTTGGTTTTTCATAAAGATAGGGTAACTCTCAGAACAAACCCTTCCTTCCTACCAAAAGTGTTATCAGAAGCAAATCTAAAACACTCCATTGATTTGCCCATCTTTTTCCCAGACTATACCAACAGGGCTGTACAAAAATTACATTCATTAGATGTTCATCGCCAATTACGGTATTACCTAGACAGGACAAAATAATTCAGAAAGTCAGACCAGCTCTTCCTCTCTTATGCTGCTGGCAAGAAAGGGCTTCCAGTATCGAAAGTTACTCTTTCCAGATGGCTGACATCTATTATTACCTTGATCTATGAGTTGAGACGCAGGCAATTACCCTCTAGGCCTAAAGCTCATTCAACCAGGGCACGATCAACTTCAACAGCTTTTCAAGCAAAGTTACCACTAGATGCCATTTGTGCAGCAGCTACATGGGCGTCCAAACATACCTTTATTGCCCATTACAAGCTTGATCTAGCCTCCAGAAATAGAGCTGATTTTGGTTCCACTGTACTCGGGAGTCTGTTCCATTGAGCCACCCAGGACTAAGGTGCTAGGGACGCTGTCCCATCCAGCAAGAATGAAGGCAAGAATGACAACTTAACGTTAAGAAGTTATGTCTTACCATAACGTTCCATGTTAGTTGTCTTCTTCTCGCCTTCTTTCTTGCGTCACTCCCTCCTGCCCCCTAGCCTGGATAGACTCGAGGTTCTGAGTCCTTCCATTTCTGGAGAATACAATATGTTGCGTCTTTCATGATATCCTTAATGTTACTAGCAGGTAACCTGTACTTGTAAAAGAGGATTATAATATTATTATTATAATATTACTTTTTATACTATGTCTTAGCTTCCAAACGAGATCTGGGGAGTTAGCGCATGGTATTGTGGGATATAGGGCTGCCTCGAGCCGGTAAAAATAGCTCTCGAGCTGTAGTATAGGCTGAGTCGGAGCTGAGGATCGGCACCGAACCCATCCAGCAAGAAAGAAGGCGAGAAGAAGACAACTAACATGGAACGTTATGGTAAGACATAACTTCTTAATATGATCCATAGGCTTGTATACAAGTGTGAGTAACCTTTGTTATGTGCCAAACTTCACAAATGTAACCACAGTGCACCCTGCTGGAAAAGAGAAGAAATATATATGGACTATATTCCTGTGCAAATATGCTTTCATAGTATAAATTGGGACATACAGAGTTAACTTGCAAACTCTGAGAAAATAAGGAAATAGTTTTATGATTGTGTTTACCACAGCTAGAAGACAGAATGTCTACAGCTAGTTTCTTTCTGTTGTCTTGAGAGAGATAATTACTAGGTTTCAAATGTAAAGTGTTTTTGTGTTGCTCTGACTTCTTAGCAGCTGTACATCTGAGAGATAAGTATTTTTCACAGATGCATGTTAAATTTTAAGTTCCTGTTAGCCTGGGAACTAAGGTAGAGGTGACAAGAATGATGTAAATCTGAGATGATCCAGCAGAAATGTTTGACAGTAACTTGGGAACTATTTGAGAAAGAAAGTCCGTGCACTTTGTGTTTGTCTCTGGACCTAGAAACATTCACCCAGCACTTCTGCCTGTGTGTTGCTTTGTAAGTAAGACTTGGATTACAGTGATTTCTCTTAGAGATATGAACTTAGTAAGTTTAGTTTAGATGTTTTCTGTATTTATGTGAGACTGTCCTGCAGTGTTGTTTTTAAATATTTCCTGTGATTCTGAACTCTTGTCACTTTATTGGGTTATTGAGTATTGTCTTATTCTTTTATTAAACCTTTTAATTGTGGCTGGTTTTGTTGAGAGATATTTAAGCTCTTACAGTACTTGCATGTGTTTGATAACCCTGTACAGGCCACTCTTGAATAGCCATAGTCTTGAACACACTTGCCATTTGGATAATAACATTACACAGTAAGATTGGGCACCCTTTGATAAGGGCCTTTATAGTAACTGATAAGTAGTGTTTTGGTGGCAGTGATAACTACCTTATAGTCTGGGCAAAATGGGGCATAGCCAGTAAACCTGTGCCAGCCTTCCCCAGGAGTGTGTGTGTGTGTGAGTTACTTGGGCAGGGACACGAAGCGCTGGTTGGACAGAGAGGGTGCTAGAGGTTCTGGCTTGACCACTCAGCTGAGATCTTAACCCTATAGCTTTGCCAGTGGGGAGCCTTATTGGGAATCTGGAGAAAGAAAGAGAAACCAGCCCCAGACTGACTGTGATCTCTGTGTGCTCTTAAGGGAAATTGCACTTTACTGTGTGTCTACTTGTCATCCTCCCAATGTGCACATCCGTCACTGGTGTTAGTGGTGAGGATTGAGGCTCCTTGATTACTGGGCCAGTGCAGGGGCATCACATATTAATTGCTGGCAGTGGGGAGATAGTCACATCTCATATTAATTGGCTTGTACTGGTGTGGATAATGAATTCCTGCAGCTTGTGTACAGTGATCACTGAAGGTGCTTGTACTCTTAATCAGCCATGCAGTGAATATTCAGAGTTCATATCACAATTGTTTTATTTCTGTTAGCTAAGTTAGTCAGGGAGGGCAGGCAAGCATGTCAGCAGAGGAGTATGACAAGCTGACAAGGAGCCAGTTGGCTGAGATGTGCTAGGCTAAGGGACTGGTGCATACCAACCTGCCTAAGGCAGACATGATTGCAGTTTTCGTCACAGCTGCATCAGAGAATAGGAATCAGGAGGACCGTCTAACTGGCCGTGGAGATGTACAACTCAACCTTTCCACAGAGGACTTAAAAATCCGTTGGGAGTTAGAGGACTTGAGTTGGAGGCCAAGAATTTGGAAATAGAAACAGCAGAGAGACTGAGTTATCTAGAGACTGTGGACAATGAGAAACTGTGACGTCTGCAGGCTGTGGAGAATGAGAGGCAGAGGCAACATGAAAAGTATATGCTGACTTTTCGCCAGAGTCATGGAGGTAATGGGGAAGGGAGTAACTGAACCCCAGAAGCAGCTAAGGTCAGTAATTTTCTTCCACAATTTACATAGGGGGAAATTTACATTCATATGTTTGAGAGGGTATATAAACAGTATGATGTTGGCCAAGGGCTCTGGGTAAGGTTCCTGACCCCCTTACTCCATGGTAAAGCTGTAACTGCTCTTGTTTGCTATAATTTTTTGAGCCAACACCTGAAGCTTATAGGAAAATGTTATGTGAGCATAGATGCAAGGCAGATTAAAGTGTGTGTGAATATGTTGCTGAACTAAGCACTTATTGCTATAGGTGGGTGGCTGGATGTCAGGTCATCACTTTTGAAGGGCTGGCAGACCTTTAGGTAAGGGAGCAAGCCCTTTGCACTTTGCCTGAGGACATGAGAATCTGTTTAGCTGATACACTGCCTTACTGTAGATGAGTTGGAGAAGTGAGACCTATACCTAGCAAGCAGGGCATCCCTGCACAAGAAAGGGACAACCAGTGCTGCTCATGGGTCTAAGGGAACCCATTGTGGGCAGCCCATACTGCCCCAACAGAATCTGCCGGTAGCAGGGGGAAGCCACTAGTCCAAGTACACGTCCAGGACCTAGGGTTAAATGTTTTAAATGTAACCAGTGGGACCATGTAGCATACAGATGTCCACGGAGGCAAGGTGGGGGACAAAAGGTGGGGAAGCCAGTAAGTGAGTGACAAAATGCCAACAGTAGGTTGTCTTGAGACAACAAGGGTACCAAACTACCACCATGCAGATGTCCTGATAGGGAAGGATTTTGATAATACAGTACCATGTGTGCATGCAGTTACACGCAGTCAGGCTTGGAGACCAGCATGTGGGTCTGGTAGCCAGGGGGAGACCCAGACAAGACCGCACACTTGCGGCCAGGACTAGTGAGGTGGTTACTTTAGGGAGGGAGCTACCCTGTTGCACTGAGACTGAAGGTGAGCCACAACTGCTTGTGGGTACTGATGTTCCCTTGGACAGAGTGACTACAAGGGCAGAGGTGAGTAGTAGGACCCAGGCTGACAGTGAGGCACTGTCAGAGGATGCCAGACTTCCTGTGGAAGGGGAGCTGGGAAGGGTTACAAAGAGAGTTGAGACAGCCTTGGCTCTAAGACCCTAGCTTGCAAGGCCTGAGAGAGGTAGCTAGTGAGACACCTGATTCTCCAGGGAAAGGGGAATCTGCATACTGGGACAAAGGATTACTGTATATAAAGTGTGTGTGTGCCTTCTAAGGAAGGTTGGATGCTGGGCTGGCAAATAGACACCGTAAATCTCTACTGCCACTCGTTCTGCCAACCAGTTATATGCTCTGGTGACCCCTAATGGGGGCAGCCGAAAGAAGCCTATCTAATAAGCAGGGCCCTGACCAGGATTATGTACCTCTGGTTCTAAAATATTTGCATGAAGTTCTTTTTTATTTCTAGCCTTTCCTAATATTTTGGCCATATCAACATATTTGCCCATGAATCCTCCTCTTTCTTCTCAGATTTTGCTTAAGCTGTTTTTGAAAGGGTTTTTGATATTAGGCTACCTAGATAACAGGTTTGTGCCTTCTTAGAATCTTAATGTGGTGGAAAAGTGAACTTTGTCTCCTTTTGAACTTGTTCATCACACTGATTTCTGGTTCATGACTGGGAAGACTGTTCCTCATTACTCTGATATCTGTAAGTATCTGTTGCAGTGCTAGCTCTTATGGTAGGTGAACACTAATTGGCATTCCACAGAAAAAGGGGTATGATGATTCTTTTTTGTCTGCTCATCAACCGATGGGTTTCTGATATAAACTCAGATCTGGCTTTGGTCTCTTCAGTAGACTTTGATTCTGTAGCTCGAGCTCCTTCCCCTTACTCCCAATTCTCTCTTTAGCCTGGATTACCCCAAATTTTGTTTGTAGCTTTAGTGTTTGGAAGTGTTCATCTGTAGCCCTGGAGTGTAGGAACATATAATTCATTGTTATGGTCGTTTTACTCTGACAGATTATCTTTTGCTTTTAAATTTTTCCTCTTTGTCCTCCCCTTTACTGTAGCAAAAAGTTTCTTTTTATATATAGGAAAAGTTTTTTTTTGGTTTGTTCTCGTCATTCTGTATAGGCCTCGTGCTCTTGCTTAAGTTGTTTCTAGCATTGTATAGGCATGAAAAGTGAGTCGCAGGTATGGACAGATATACATACAAATATTTCAACCATGGGTGTAAATGCCCTTCTAGCTTGCCAATATACCAAAACACTTGTTCCCATAATAAGTGTCCAGGCTGTTCTTAAAAATATCTAAACGAGTGCTTTCTTTAATATAATTTGGTAGTCTGTTCCATGCTTCAAAGTGACTCTGTCAGAGAACCAATTAGTATTCTTCTCATTCCTATAGACTCTCCTACACAGGTTGTCTGATGATTCTGTAGTACTTTTTGATAACCCCAAACATTCTCAGAGGTAGTTTTCCCTAAATGCCCTATATACTTGAATAAGATCTCCTCTTAGATGTCTGTAAAAGACACTGTACAAGTTCAGATATCTTAGTCTTTCATAATAACTTAGATTTTCACATCCATGAATGCCCTTGGTATATTCCCGTGGTACTCCTTCCAGTTTACTCATGCTCATCTTCTTCTAGGGTTTCCATATTGTTATTCCATACTCCAGTTTGGGTCTAATGTAATTAACAAACAATGACTTCATTATTTAAATTTCCTAGACTTTATAAATCTTTTTATACAACATATAGTTCTATAAATATCATTAACCAGTTGGTTGATATGATTAGAAAAACTCATAGCTGAATCTACCCATATACCCAGGTCCTTAAATGAGTCAACAGTTTCAATCACTGTGTGCTGTATTAAATATTCACGTTTCAGTTTGTGTCCCAAATCTCATATGCTTAATTTTTGAAGTATTTATCAGCATATTATTCTTCTGTACTCAAATGGTCAGTTTAGTCAAGTTGTTTTGCATACGTGCCTCATCTGTAACGCTTGTAATCAGTTGGCCTAATTTCAGGTCGTCTGCATATAAACTGTAGAACACCTCAGATGAAAAGGTTAGGTCTGAAAGATACAATCTAAACAAGTAAGGGCCTCGGACCGAGCCCTGTGGGACACCCTGACTGTAACCAAGGATTTCACCTGTCCAGTTGCTGTATGATACTTGTCATGTACTATTTGTAAGCCACGCAGCTGTCCATCTTATCAAGAGTACATCAATACCTAGTTGTAATTTATTCATCAGTGTTGTGTATGACCCTATCAAATGCTGAAGGTAAGTCTATATAAATTATATCACAACATACATTTTCATTAATAGCTATTATTTTGTTGTAAAACATGTTACAGGTATTAATAGATCCATTTTCAACATATGCATGCTGATATATGGTTTCTAGTCCCAACCTATCCAATTCTGACAGTAACTTATCCAATGTTATCTTTTCCATTAATTTTCCACAACATGAAAGTAGACTTAAGGGTCTATATGATTCTGGGTTTGTCCTACTCCCCTTTCCCTTAAAGCCGGGTTTAATAAGCGCATGTCTCCAATCTTGAGGAATCTCCCCATATTTATATGACCTAGTGAATAATAGATATAATGGTGTAGTGTAAGTTCTTGCTGAAGTGTTCTCAGGTCATTGTTACTAATTCTGTCTCCTCCCTGCAATTTGTTTGGATTATGAAAATTAATATCTTTGTCATATTTCTGTCAATATCTTTGCAAGGAAGTAAGGCAAGGTCATGGGTGAAGTGTAATATTGGCAGCAGAACAAAGACTAATTTCTGTAAAAAAACTTATTTATGACGGGCAGAAATCAAGTACTTATTTTTCACATTATGGAAGTTATAATATTTCTTATTGTTGTGTCCATATATTTGCAAGAGAGCATGTGGACAGTACACATAATGGATCGTTTTGAAGCCGACATTGATCCACACAGCTTATACACTGATCTAGAGTCTCTGTTACGGATGGTGAGATATTATGTTTAATTGTCTTGAGTATGAGAAGTATGATATTGTATTTCTGTGACTATCTCTGTAAAGGAGCATCACACAGTACTAATTAAGATATCATTTTAAATTTGAGATTTCCACAAATTACAAATTGTATGGGTCTACATGGTATGTTCATTGAGATTTTATAATTTATTTTACTAAACATGTAAAAAAATGCATGATGTCTGTATTCCTTAGCAAATATTAAATTATGACTTGGATACACACTATCACCATTTACACTGTTGCAAGGATTGGTGTCTGCTGAACAACTTCTGCATGTACATTTTAGTCTAGCTATTATGGTTAGAGTTATGGATATTTGTTTTCTGTGTGGTATTTGAAATGATTTCAGAAGTAAGCAGTTAGCATTTCTGAGGTGCTCCAGAAAGAATGAATTAAGTACCTATACCTAAATACTTCATCTTGTCTTGTTTCCTTAAGTATTGCTTAACCATTTCATGCTTAGGTACAGAGAATACTGATAATAGCCTTTGTTTTTATCTTAATTTATTGTATTTCCCGAAAAGACTTGAGATTGTCTCTTAATGTCTCACATCACTGAAATGTCCTTTTCTGGATATATCAAGTAGAAAATAATAATTTCTGCATATAAAGCTAATTTTTTTCATTATCTTACCAAATATATCCTTGAATTTGTGAATTACTTATTTTCTTTACCAGTGGCTCTAAGTATAAAGGTAGTAACAGTTGACATAGTGGATATCCCCGCCTGGTTCCTCTGTTCAAACACTTCTTGCCTACAACCCTTCTTGAATTCTCCTTATTAACCGTGTTATTCTGTAAGGGAATGTAAATGCTAAATTTGCCCTAATGACAAAGTCCCAGCTAACTCTACTAAATTGTTTCTCTGTAAGACCCACCAACAGCAGCAGTGTTTTCTTACACTCTGATTCCCTCTGGAGCATTATTGTTCTAATAAACGTTTCAAGTGTTTGGCTCCCATCCACGAAACCACATTGGCCCGTATTTATCATCTTAACATCTTTGCTGATCTGTTGGGTATTATAGGCAAAACACTTTATAATTATTGTGTAAACTAAATTGGAAACACATGAAGCTGGATCATGAGTCTTTTACAAGTCTTTGGAAAATACAGCTGCTACAACTTTCTTTCAAAATGTTGGTGCCCCCCCTTTCAAATACAGCTCAAACAAAACCTCACAAAGTTTTATTACTCCCTTCTCTATAACCTTCCATATTTCCACATGACTACTGGCTGTTCCTGGAGGTTTCCCTGTTGATAGATTAGATAAAAAAAACAGTGGTGTATAATCACTTCTTATCCTAACTATTATTTGTTGTGCTTCATCTTCCTCTAACCATGGGCATAGATTACAGGTGGTTGAAGCATTGGTGGATGAGTGGGTGTGGACTGTATTTGAAAGCAACTGCAACATTAAATTTTCAGTGTGTTGTATTGTGTGGGCTGAAGGTATGCTTTTTGAAAGAATTTTCACTTTTCTTCACTGCGGTGCATCTTTGAAGTTTGGGTGGTGCAGGGGAGGCTTGCTTCCAGCAACAATACATTTTTTGAATCACTGGTTGGCAATATTTATTTTTCAGAAACAAGTAATTCACCGGAGAATAATTTGATCACTTGTAGTAAACCCTAACCTTGATCTGTTTGTTTTCCCTAAATATTTTCATACATCCATCTATTTTCTTGGTTTGCCTATTCCTCTTCTTTACACAACTTTTAATAACATTTCAGAGTATCCCTAACACCTGAATAGGTTCTCTGGCTTTTTAGCTCTAGTTTCCCTGAGTTTGTTTTTTTCTTTCTCCTTTTTTATCTAAGGAATTGTGGTAAAAGTTTTGTGCTGTAGAGTTATTAGAAATACTTGCTTGACAGCAGCATTTCTGAACTAATGGACATGTCACACAACTACCCCTTATTTTTTTCTTTTAACACTGCAGTTGCTCCTATAGTAGTTATGTAAAATTCCCCATACCTTACCGTGTGCCAGTCCTCAGTAAAATATACAGATCATGATACAAGTAAAGTTGATATGACATTTGCGTAGAGGAACGACTGGATTAGGGCCCTGGGCTTGATCTAGCAACAAGTTTTAAGTGGAAGCAGGTAAATTAGAGAACTCTGAATGTAATGAAAAGTTTTCCTTTAGCAAATGCTCACAGTGAAACATGAGAAGATTGTAGCTGAAGTCAACTGTGCATCTGGTTCTCGTGTTTCTCTGTAGACAAGCTGATAAGAGGGCAGTAAAAACAGAGTACTTTTTCAATGGCCAAAATATGTTTTCTGAAAGCATTCAAGTAGTTTTCTACATCTGGAAGACTTATAAAAATAAGACAAAAGCAGACCTCAATTATTGTAAGTAGAAGAACAAGGATGTACCATGCGTCTTAGCATGGATAACCTTAATTATAGGTTAGTTAAAACCTTTGAGTGCAGCTGTCAGCCTGGTACAGTTATTCCTGTTAGTAGGGTCAAACTTCATTATTTGAAGGTGTACATAGTTGTGTGTTTGTATTATGTTAGTAGGTTTTGGGGGTGTTTTTGTTTTTTGTTTCAGGGTTTTCATTAAAACAAAATATCTTGTAAGATATGCCATAAGTTCAAGTGGCTATGACAGGAAACTGTATAATTTACATGTCAGATATTAGCTTATGCATGTAACACAAAAGTTGAAACTAGATACTTAAAAAAAATGCTTATACATAATAGGTGGAAATAATAGCTTCTTGTCATAATGGCAGCACTTTCCATTGTATCTTTGAACATGAATGGTCTGACTGGTATATACAAAAAAGAAAGAAAAGTGAACTGTATTAAGAAAGAAAAGTGAACTGTATTAAGAAATGCAGAGTTCAAATAGTTGTGCTACAGGAGACTGGAAAGAACTGAGCATGTGAATTTGATAAAGGATTTCAGGATAGTTACTCAGCGGAATATCTTGGTTAGAGGACAAGAGGAGTACTTAATTGCTAGAGGAGCTCCAGTAGTGGTAGAAGAGGGGAAAAAAAGATGATAATGGTAGATTTGTAATAGTAGAGGCAATTGGTAAGGGTGTATGATTATATTTGCAAGTATTTATGTTCCATCTATTACTGCCATAGCAGTGAAGCTTAAGAAAATTCTGAGAAGTAATCCACTTTCAGCAGGGTATATTATTTCTAGATAGGGGCTGGAATTTTATTTGCAACAGTGAGGATGTATTTGGGGGGGGGGCAAGAAAGGAAAATATAACAAAAGAGAGAAGAGTTTTAATAAAGTTATGAAAATCATTTGTTATGGAAAATGTGAACTCAGTAGTAGGAACTCAGATAAAATTTACATACTATTCCCAAAGGTACAAATACTGGGCTGGGCTAGACAGAAATTCTATTTCACAGGAACATGTGCATTTGCTTGAAAGTTTTAATATGCATCCAGTAACTATTTCAAATCACACACCCATAATAATAATGATGAACATAATAATAATAATAAAACATAAAAATGCAGGATAATGAAGTAAAAATAAGAGGCTGGTGCTTCCCTGCATATTCATTAAACAGAGAAATTTAAGGAAAGGGTAGTGGAAATCATTCAGGAGTTATTAGGGAAGACATAAATTTCTTCAGAAAATATAACTAGAGGGTAGGAGGAAATAACAATGGAGTTTAAAAATAGGGTAGAAATAAAAGTAAAAGAAAAAGACAAGTATTAAGAATTATTTGGAGGGACTAACAAAGTATTGTAGAATAATGGGAATCCCACAGAACAAGAAAAGTCACAACTGCAGAGTGCTAAAGGGAAAATTAAGGGACTACCTGGATAATATGCATGAGTTTAGAAAGCACAAAACCTTTTAGCATAAAGTGTCCGGCAACAAACAGTAGAAAGGGTTGTTGCCAAGCTTAGGTGGCCTGCAACTAGGAGGATAACCAGAGAACCTGTAGAGATATTTGAAATATTTCAAAAAAATATATAAAAATCTACATAAAGCAGAGAAATGTGGAAATCCAAGTAGAATACAAATGAGAACATTTATGGAAGAATTAAATATGCCAAGGTTAGAGGTAGATGATGTTACTAATGGGGTAGGAAGGAGAGGAAATAAAATGGTGATGTATAACCAATCTACAAGAAAGTCTTCAGCAATAGATGGTATTTCTGTGGAAATTCGAAACTAGGAAGGAAAAAAGTGATGGATGGTTTTGTTTAATAGTATTTTAAAAGGAGGAGAAGCACAAACATCCTGGTAAAGACCCATCAGATCCAGCTTCATAGAGGCCCATTTTGTGTCTAAATTATGATTATAAAAGGTGTGTTTTATAATGATTAAAAGAATGGCAAAGATGTTGACAAAATTAATAGTTATGTATCATTGTGATTTTGTGGAATGAAGGCAAACATTTGACAGCATGAATAGAACAGTGGTGATCCAGAAAGAAACGGAATATAAGAAAACAGCACTTTCGTTGGTAGGTCTCTGTGTAGAAAGCATTTGACAAATAAGCTAGATTTTATGTGGAAGGCAATGGTTGTATTCCCTGACACAGTAATAAGGTTAATTGAGAAGGTATATGAGGGATCACAGGTGAAAAATTAGTGTGGGGGGGGGGGATTGTGTTCCTGTCTGATAAGTTATGTTTGAATAGAGGAACCAGGTAATCATTCCCCTTTATTTGTGTTATATTTAGAGCCATTTGCAAAGAAAATAAGGGACTTAGAAGTTTAAGGATATAATTGGTATGACACTCGGGGGGGGAAAGTTGGCTTTATTTGTAGATTATTTTAGTTTGAACCTGATAAAACCAGAAAATGAAGTTTCAGTGCTGTGGAACTGAAGACAATTTCAAGTCTTTTTGGGATGTAAAATTAATGAAGATAGAACAAAGGTAATGGCTATAAACTATGTATGCACACATGAATTGGTTCAGTAATGTGCATATTTATGGAAATATAAAATGAAGTACTTAGGTGTATGGGTTTAGAAGGATTCTGTTATGGCATGTAATTATATGTGGGAATAGACTAAACAAAAGATAATACAAAAACTGAGAAAGTGGAAGCTTTTGTTTTATGGATATGAATAGTAAGATGCAAGCAATAAAAATGTTTAGCCCCTTTTATTCTTATACACAGGTCAGGCATATTTTTGTCAACCAAAGGAGAATTTGTGGATAGCAATTAAATAAAGATTTGAAGAATTTCATATGGGAGGGGAAGAGATCAAGAGTCAAGTGGTATAAGTTGATCATTCCAATAGAACAAGGTGGTTTGGGATTATCTGATTTGAAAGGATATTTCAGAGCTTCATAGTTAAGGCTTCTATACATAACACAAGCAGAAAGCTATAATTCGAAGTGGAAAAGGGTGATGATGAAATGGGGAAGCTCAAAAAATGAGAGACTGAGATGTGAGATGTAGATCCTTAAGGAGAATAACAATAGCCATACAGAGTATTGTATTATATTAATAAAGTAGCAGAAAGTGTTCTAAGAACTAAGCCAACATGGGAATGGAGAAAGGAGATTCTGCCAATAGGGTTGAATGCAGTAAGGGGTACAGATAATAGGCAACATGAAGCTGGAATTTACTGGAGAAAAACTGACAGAGGAATGAAGGTATTAGGAGCAAATAATTTGAGGGGTAAAGTTAATACAATGTGAAGAGGCCAAAAATACATTTGGACTGCAGGCTAGAGACTGCCCTCCCTATCAAGGATTGAAATTGGAATATAGGCAAAGAGAAGGGAATGATTGGTCCTAAGTGAAAGACCAGCACTGGTAGAGTATCCTATGATAACTATAGGAATAAATTGGAGGAGGTTAGAAAGGATTAGGAAGAGAGGCTGGATAAGCAGTTCACAAAGACAGTGGGAAGATATATTTATGGCTCCCAAATATACAACAAAGTCTAGAAGATTTAGAATTTTGGCTCTGAAGTATTTGCATAGGTATTTTTATACCCCAAGCAGACTCCAAAGAATTTTTCATCATGTAGATAGTAAATGTTGGAGGTGCGTTGGGGAAGAAAGATATAATTGTTGACCTATTTTTGGGGAGTGTAATGAGTTGGCAAACTTTAAAAATTCCATGCAGACTTCTCTGTCAAAATTACTGGGTGAGCAAATTGAAATAACTAAGGAAATGATTTTTGAGCTGGGATGCAGGATCTGAATTACCTAGACATAGTAAGACCTTTTTGAGTTTAATGTTGGTGGCTGCCAAAAAAAACAATTACTAGAAAATGGAACTCAAAGTATTAAACCAATTAGAGGTAGATAGTTAATATAGTGAAAGAGATAAAAGAACTGAAAGTGGGATCTGTAGAAAAAACTGGAGTTGTGGGAACAATATGTGCAGAATAATGTTTTGGAGGATTGAAGTTTAAGGAAAGGCAGGCTAGTAATGTTCAATTGAGCATGACTCTATAGAAGATGATATGTGATGTATAATATTAAATGTTAAGTTGTCAATCTCGCCTTCATTCTTGCTGAATGGATGGGTTCGGAGCCGATCCTCGGCTCCGACTCGGCACTTGCTAAGCTTGAGAACTCCTTTTACCAGCTCGAGGCAACCCTATATCCCATGATGCAAGGCGAGACTACCTCAGATCTCGTTTGCCGCTTCGCGAAGAGGTCTCTTTTTTGCCAGCTCAGGTGAGTTTTATAATTCAAACAGTTTATTCAGGGGTTTTCCTCCCTTTTTCTCTTATATTTTGTTAGTATTACAGATAGTGTGTATTCTATACTCAAGATTCTTTTTGGTCCCCAAAAGGACAGGAGATTGGAGACCGATTTTAGACCTGAGCAATCTAAACAGATTTGTCAAGAAGGCAAGATTCCGGATGGTCACGCTTCAGTCCATTCTGCCCTTTTTGGGCAAGGACAGCTGGATGTGCTCGATAGACCTTCAGGACGCGTACTATCACATAAAGATACACAGACGCTCCAGGAGGTTTCTCTGCTTTCGGCTAGGGACCAGTCATTATCAATTCAGAGCCCTGCCCTTTGGCCTCACTTCAGCCCCCAGAGTGTTTACCAAATGCATGGCAGTGGTTACGGCTCATCTGAGACGTCAATGATTCCAGGTGTTTCCTTATTTGGACGACTGGCTCCTCTCCGCCACCACCAAGCATCAGCTTCTTCAGAGCAGAGACTACACTCTGCAGCTTTGCAAAAAGTTGGGAATATCGGTGAATTTCGAAAAATCTTCTCTGCTGCCTTGCCAATCTATCACCTTTATAGGCGCAGAACTAAACACCGTCAGTATGTTAGCCAGACTAACAAATCAAAGAATTCTGGACATCCAAAAATACGTTCAGATCATTTTACTGAGCAACAAAGTCAAAGCCAGATTGGCTCTCAAGGTTCTAGGTCTTATGGCTGCGGCCATTGTACTTCTACCATTAGCTCGCTTCCACATGCGTCTTCTGCAGTGGATGTTATTCACTCAGTGGTCGTTCCAGAACCTACCCATGAGGCACGAAATCTTGGTTACACAATCGTGCAGGACTCATCTAACCTGGTGGATATCTTCCCCTCTGCTTCATCAGGGCCGACCATTTGTTCCCCCTACTCCGGTTGCCACAGTCACTACGGATGCCTCTCTGATCGGGTGGGGGGGCATTATCAGGGCAGGATGGTCCACGGGACTTGGCAACCCACAGAATACCATCTGCACATAAATGTCCTGGAGATGAGAGCGGTGCTTTTAACGTTGCAAGCCCTCAACGACTTTCTTCCCTCTGGGACTATTGCAGTTCAAACGGACAACATGTCTGTAGTCTGGTACATCAACAAACAGGGCGGGACCAGGTCCTATCCTTTGTGTCGAGAAGCTCTCAGACTTTGGCAATGGGCAATCTCCTCTCATCGGTTTCTGATAGCAACGCACATCCCCGGCAGGTCCAACCTCTTAGCGGACAGACTGAGCAGAGCCATTCTCATGCCTCACGAGTGGTCTCTCAATCAATCGGTAGTGGACGAGATATTTCTGAAGTGGGGCACCCCTTGTTGCGACCTTTTTGCTACACCCCAAAACAGCAAATGCCCGGACTTCTTCACCCTCTTTCCCCTACCAGGCCAACCCCTGAGAGACTCTCTAACCCAGGATTGGCCCCGGGGACTTCTGTACGCTTTTCCCCCTTTCCCCTTAATTCCATAGGTCATTCAGAAAGCTACCGTTTTGAGAGCCAAGTTGATTCTCATTTCCCCTTACTGGCCTCGACAAATTTGGTTTCCGACCCTACATAGTCACCTCCTGGTGCAGCCTTGGCATCTGGACCCAGTTCCGGATCTTCTGATCCACCAAACGGGTCAACAGCACCGGGCCATTCGTTCTCTCAACCTCACTGCTTGGTTGCTCCACTTCCTTCCCTAGCCAGGCTTCCTATGATCTCAGATCCTGTCAGAGATATCTTAATAGCTTCCTTGAAGTCGTCCACCAGAACGGTTTATGCTAGCAAGTGGCGACGTTTTTCCCTATGGGCAAACTCCAGGCACATTGATCCTTTTACTGCACCTGTGCATTCAATTTTAGATTTTCTGGCTGAAGTTTTTCAGTCAGGATCTTCTTCATCAACAGTTAAAGTTCAACTGGCAATTTCTAAATATCATGTTGGCTTGCAAGATCATAACATTATGTCATAGACTATGCAAAGCTTTTCTGAGAGGAGTTTTTCTCCTAAAGCCTCCAATAAAACATCCTCCTCCACAATGGGATCTGAATTTAATGTTAGCATCCTTGATTTTACCCCCCTTCGAACCGTCTGCTTCATGCTCCTTAAAGTTACTGACCTGGAAAACAATATTCTTACTGGCTGTCACTTCAGCAAGGAGGGTATCTGAACTTCAAGCTCTCTGCATCCGTTCCCCATACTTAGTTTTTCACAAGGACAGGGTATCCTTGAGAACAAATCCATCTTTTCTGCCCAAAGTTGTTTCTCAGACTAATATTAATCAATCCATCGATCTACCGTTTTTTTTCCCTAATTATTCTGACAAAGCTGAACAAAAACTTCATTTTTTGGATGTCCATCGTCAGCTCTGATATTATTTGCATAGAACTAAACAATTCAGGAAATCGGATCAATTATTTGTTTCCTATGCAGAAAACAGGAAAGGTCTCCCAGTGTCGAAAGTGACCTTATCCAGATGGTTGTCTTCCGCCATTTCTTATGTGTATTCGCTCAGAGGCAAGCAACTACCCTCAAAACCGAAAGCACATTCAACCAGGAGCCTATCCACTTCTACAGCCTTTCAGGATAGGCTACCCATTGATACCATTTGTGCAGCAGCTACTTGGGCCACTCCTCATACCTTTGTCTCTCATTATAAATTAGATTTGGCCTCCAGGGACAGAGCCAGTTTTGGTTCCACAGTACTCAAGAGTCTGTTCCATTGAGCCACCCGGGATACAGGTTCTAGGGACGCGGTCCCATCCAGCAAGAATAAAGGCGAGATTGACAACTTAACATTTAGAAGTTATGTACCTACCATAACGTTCCATGTTAGTTGTCTTCTCTCGCCTTCTTTCTTGCGTCCCTCCCTCCTTCCCCCTGGCCTGGACAGATCTTGAAGGACTTCAAATTTCACTCTCCTGAGTCTTCATTAGAGAGAGTCTATCTTAAGAACTTTTTGCCTAGTTCTTCTAGGCTAGTTTTTGCTCTTCCTTTGGGATTAGTATTATTAGCAGGGTTCTATAGCTACCAAACGAGATCTGAGGTAGTCTCGCCTTGCATCATGGGATATAGGGTTGCCTCGAGCTGGTAAAAGGAGTTCTCAAGCTTAGCAAGTGCCGAGTCGGAGCCGAGGATCGGCTCCGAACCCATCCATCCAGCAAGAAAGAAGGCGAGAGAAGACAACTAACATGGAACGTTATGGTAGGTACATAACTTCTAATTTTTTTTTAATTTTTGATGTATATTTGTAACTGAAAATATGTTAATATGATCTGTTTTCATTTATATAAATGTATGATTGCCTGTCATAAGTTACAATTCAATACATTTTTTTTTAAAAAAATAATTTCCATTACTTCTTTCCCTTATACCCTTATCCGTTTCTCTTCTATTTCTATCATATTTTAAACTCTATTTTCATTTCATCCCACTAATTTGGTATCACTTGTTCCCTAGAAACTCTTTAATTCATACCTACTGCCTATTCCTTGCTTTTTAACAGATCAGTAGGAAGGTTCCATTGTCTCATTTTCAGTCTTTAGTGGCACATGATCTGAAATAGTTAGTGGATGTGTTTCAAAGCTTTCAGTTAAGTCATGCTCCTGTAAAACATAATTTCTCTGTAATCTAGCCCATTTCTTGTACCTTAGGGAGTAATATCAAATTCTGTCCGAGGTCCTGCTTGTAATTTCACATCTTCACTATCAGATGTTTTCATATATTTATTCAGAAATCTACCCTCCTTTATTATATTTTCCCTGATGCATCCTTGTTATTGATTAGGTGTAATCTTGCAGAAAATACATGTTGGAGACCGTGATCCATCCTGCATGCACACCATCTGTTCTTGTCCCATCTCGCCTTCCCTCTCAAATGTGAAAAACAGTATACATACTCTCTCAGTTAACTGATTTTTTAGCTTTAAGAAACAATGCCATGGCTACCATTAAATTAATAGAATTTGCATTGTTGCAAGTTTTACTGAGGTGACTGATAATTCTAGGAATGCAGCTGCTTGTATTCCCTTCAGTGTATCAGACTTCATTTATTTTCACTGAACTGCTTGTCCCTTTAAGTACTAGTTTTAGTTTTTCCCCATACCGTATTTCTTGAGAAGCCTCTTATTCACTTAGTCTTCCATCATTTCTACCTCTGATTTCTGCAGTTTTATCTGCTCATCTGAAAAGCTGCTTTAAAGCTTGTTCTGTTCTTTCTAGCCTTTTGTCATTTGATTGCATGCATTTCGCCAATGTGTCATTTATTTTTTTCCTCTAAATTACTGGAAACGGTCTCTTGTACCAAGGTTAAAACCCTAACTGCTTTTTGCTGAACAGCTGCAAGGCTGTTGGCACCAGATGTTTTTTTCTTGCTCTTTTCTGGTTGATTTTCTCATTTTTTCCAGATAAACCATGTAAGTGAACTTTTCCAAAATAAATTTTGTTGGATGTTTTTTCAAAGTCTGTTTTCATAGAGCTTTAGTCAACCTGTTGTTCATTGTGTAGCCATCATCAGGACTTGTTTGGAATATTGTCGAGCTTATATCTCACTGGCCTGGACACTTTTTTTTTTTTTTTTTTTTAATTCCATTTTAAACTTTGTGATAGAAGATTATGGTCTGTACCACAGTCGGCTCCAGTTCTTTTTGCTGACTGTATGGAACTCTTCCATCTCTGACTGCCGCATATAGAATTATCTAAAGTATATAGCTATTTTTTATTACACTCTACAAATAAAATTGCTAACTCAGCCTTCTTACAGCAACCTGTTACTCTGGACATGCCATATTGTACAATGCTACTCTTTCATACATCTCTCCTAATTCTCCTCATACTCGCCTCTCGGCTTACATCCTATCACACTTGGTTACTTACAACACTTTCCTCATCTAACACTTTGCTCCCACCTCTATCCCATACTGTACCTATAAACATTCACATAGCACCAAATCTCTTTAATACCACCATGGTGTCATTTTTTACATATAGATATGTACATCATTTCTCAAATAGTCAACTAGTTCACAAACACAAAACTAACAATCACACTCATCCTCATTTACAAGTAATGTATCACCTAAGCAGTGACATCTACCCCAATCCAGGCCCCCAAAATCAGTCAACAAAATCCTTCCACAACACCCTTTCTCATACCCTTCTCCCTACTGTACTACCTCACAAAAACTCTGACCTGCTACTTCTCAATATGAACCTCAGGAGTCTAACAAATAAAACACACGAATTTCATGTTTTTCTGTCACTCTTCTCCCCAGGTATAGTAATTTTAGCTGAAACCTTCATATTACTAACAATGAAATTCTAACCTCAGGCTAAAACATCTACAGACATAGATAGAATATACAAACGTGGAGGTGGAATAGCAGTAATTTATATGAATATTTTTAAACTTTAAAACATAGATGCAACCCCCTCCCCCTCAACTCAGTAATGCTGAGATGTTAATTACACAACTCCAAACTAATACCTGTAAATATATCGCCCTCAGTAATTTACATCCCTCCTGTCAAATTGATGACATTCTCCACTGGACCTCCTTAACATTTACTCAGGAATCCTTACTAATGGGAGACGTCTGTACTGACTGGTTGACATGTACCTCCGATCACCCCCCAGACTTTATCAACCTGCATGGATTCTCCCAACTAGTATTACTATAATGCCATGCAATAAAAACACCTAAACAATCCTCAAAATATGTGGGCTACTGTAAAACAACTTCTACAACTTGGCCAATCATTAACTCCAACCACTACTGATAACTACAACAGCATAACAACCCAGTTCAATTCATATTTTACTAACTCCTTTTTATTACTAATGGATAATGACAGCAATATTCCCCTGGCAATTCCTGTAGGACGTCTGGAAACAACCTCTTCCTTCTCCATTAAGCCCATCCAAACTAGCTTCATCAAAAAATAATAAACTTAAGCCTATATCCCTTGCTGTTGACAATTTGCCTGCTGAACATCTGAAACTAGCAGCCAGTGCTGTCTCTTATCCAGTCTCTATATTAATGAACCGCTCCATCTCAGAACAGTATGTTCCCAAAATATGGAAAGTGTCCTACATCATCCCATAACATAAAGATGGAACCTCTACAGAGTTTGCTTAATTATGGACTAATAACGATTCTATCCCCACTGTTAAAAATTCTAGAGAGAGAGATGTATTCACTCACAACTTATTAGCTACCTTTTAGACAACAACCTTTTAGCTAATACCCAAAATGGCTTTCGACCTAACCATAGTACCACTACCACTCTATTAACTTTCACCAATACAATCAACCAATCCTGAAATAATGGTCTACTTATATCTTCTATCTTCCTGCACATGTCATAAGCATTTGATATCAAAAAATTCTCAATGACCTTTCAATCCTAAAACTAAGCCATTCTGTCCTTGCATGGTTTCTAAACTACCTGTCCAACCGATAACAAGCTGTCAAATGGCAGCATAATCTCTCCTTTCTGTTAATTGTCACTGTTAGTGTTCCACAGCTTCAGTCCTAGGTCCACTCCTTTTCACGGTCTTCACCAATAAACTCCACACTGCTACCCACCATGCCTTTGTCATACAGTATGCAAATGAGTCCTCAATTGTCAGTGCTGCACCATCCCTATTTCAAATTCCAAGAAATAATGCAACAGTCCTTCTTGGTTATAGAATCTTGGATGTCTAATGCCCAACTAATTCTTAATCCCATTAAAACCAAACAAATGATCGTTTCTAATAGTAAAACCCTTGAAAGTCCATCTCACTTTCTTATTTATTCATCAAACAATACCAAAATAGACTCCGTGTCCCATGCATGCAAAAATTACTAGTACTAACATTTGATAACAACAAGAAATTCGATAAACATATCTCTAGTTATTAAAACAGTTCACATGAAACTCAGCTCTCTTTAGAGATTGCTACCATATCTCACCAACTCAACTAGACTGTCCATTGCTAGGACACACCTTCTCTCAGCTCTCCTGTATGCCTATCTTCATCAACCTGAAGAAAATAGACTTGGCTAAAATTGAGATCTGCTACAAGATTGCTAGATTTGCCACCAACTCAACACATAGATTCCATCACTGCATTGCACCTTGTCAACTAAACTGGTTAGAACTTCCCAACCTCTTAATCTTAACCCAACTCACAACTGCCCATAAAGTAATATACCAAACTGAGAAGTGTCATGCTCTTCAAAATCTGCTACATCCCTACTCTAGTAAGACTCTTAAAATCCTTTGACAAATTCCTATTACAAGTTACTAAATCTAATAATAGTTTTGGTAATTCACTCTATTTCAACCATATTTCCAGGATTTGGAACTCTAGCCCTCAACACATCCTTGCAGCCAACAACCCCACACAGTTTCAAACTCTTCTGAAGACTCGCTTTGCTGACTCCTGACTCTGCTCTTGCTCAGCTCCTGGTTAATCCCCATTTGTACTACTCTTAACTCATGCTGTTCCCTCTGTTCTCTTCCTTGCAGATTTTATCAAGTACTTTATTTTCTTATGTCTCTACTTTACCTAGTTTATTTACTTTTTTTTTTTTACTTTGTTGATTTTCAGAAGCTAAATGTGTACATTATATAATGTCAGATTGTCCTTCATATGTAATTGATTGTATACCACTTGGTATTTCATCTATTTCTATGTTTGTCATGTACCTTTTGGAACTTTCACTACTGTTCTTTGTAAATTGTGTAATTGTATAATCCTTGTTAATAATGTATGACTGTTTGTTTTTATTGTATGTTGTAGCTTTTCTCCCTGGGCCTCCACTGAAAAAGGGCTTTATGTCCAGTTGAACTTTACCAGTAAACAAATGTGAAGTAAAATAAATAATCTTATTTCAGTACTGACCATCTGGTTTTATCCGTGTATGAAGCCATCTCTTTTATACTACTGAAAGAGTGTGTTTGCTATGACTTATGAATTATCTTGGCAAAATTCTACCAGCCTGTGTTCTGTTTCATTTCATAATCCATGACCATACCCACCCATAATTAGCAGTTTCTGGTTCAAGAGCAAGGAACACCTGATTCTTCTAGTCAGCCCCTGGGATTTTTTTTTTCAGTTAAGCATTTTCCTTTGGAACAGTGGAAAAGGTTTCACTGGCAAAATCTGTCTACAGGCTTTGTTATTTTCAGAAGGTTTGGAAGATGTCAACTTCAACATGCTGGTTCACTTTTTTTGTTTTCTTAACCTGTTCTGCATCCAAAAAATGTGTTTGATCCTCTAGGAAGAATATTCTGAAGATAACTGGACATAGCAAGTTAATTGTTACACCTGCTTGTTAGCATCCCGATTAACAGGTTAAGTTTGTATCTGATGTTGTTAGTCTTCATTCTGTACTCAATAAGTGGGTTTGGATTCGATCCATCGGATTCGACTCAGTGCTAAAGCTAGCAGCCATCAAATCCCTCTAACTTCTCCCCTACCCATAATGCACCTGCCAAATTACCCTCTATCTTGTTTGCCACTTCTAGCTATCGGATGTGGTCTAAGCTATCGGATGTGGTCTACCAATCTCTCTCGAGCTGTATTAGATAAGTAAAATTTTCCAAATTTCTTTAACTTTTAAATAGTTTAATTCCTTGTGGTTATTGTCTTTATTGCTCTTCTTCCTTTTTTCTTGTTGACACCCTTGCCCTTACAGCTATGTCGTAAATTCTTACTTACCATTGTTGCCATTTCCTTGCCACTATAACTTTTTCATTTTTGCTGCTACGCCTATTTCTTCTCGTTCCCTTTTTCGTACTTAGTACTCTCAGATACTGTTGTTAGTACCCCCCCCCTTACAACCTTGTCATAACTCTTTATACCATTGTTGGCATCCCTCCCCCTCCTGTTTCTTCAGCTTTCCTGTTAAACATTTTTGGTTACATTTTCGCTAGAATATCTATCTGTTCTTCCTTCAGATACTGCATGATGACTGACAAATGTGTGGGTTTTAAGTTGCTGCTCTCAGATGCACACACCCTGTTTATGTATTGCTTGGGTCCTTTACATTTACATGAGGACTGCTTAAAGGACCACTACAGGAAAATAATTAAAAAATATATATTGTGCAACTTTTCCTTACGTTTACCTCATTGCAAACCTGTATGTACCAGATAGAAGTAGTAAATAATAATTGTATTCTGTTTGTATCCCTGACTGCCCTCCTGGGGGCAGACATCCTGATGAGAGTTAATCTAGATCTAAAGAAAATTCTAGCTGCAGGTCCACTGTATCTGAGATTATAGTGCCCATAGATGGACTGTCTCAGAGTTCCATTCACTTAGAATGGAAAAGCAGAGATGAGAAGCTATTTTTCAGAGGCCTCAGGAAACATATAATTCACTGTCATGCAGTGCCTCTTACAAATGTTTTGCTGCTGATGTGTTGCACATTCTGTGAAAAAGGCTTCCCAAACTACCATCTCTTTGCTGAGATATCAGCCTTTTTTTAGACATTTAATTTTGACCTGTTTCAGTTTCTTCTACAGTTACTCCTCCCATATTCCATCCCCCTGCTAGCAAGAGTTATCACATTTCCCACCCTGCAAGGTTCAGCTATTCAGTTAGCTTTGCATGACAGTACACATCAAACACACTTGCTTACAGTCTGCCTGGTGTTCCAGTAAAAGTGTTCCCTCATTTCTCTTACTCCTGTCATCTGATTAGCACTTTTACAGTAAATCATGTTACAGAATGCTTTATCTCAATCCTTGATATAAAGGAGTTAAGTATTCCTTTACACATGCCTGTAATATACACTCATTACAATTCATCTTGGCCACTGACAAAAAGAGCTCTGTCTGGGGGAAAAAAAAAATTAAACTCATTTTAAGAATATACATATTTGCTGTAAATAGAATTTCAGTCATCTATCTTGTTTTTCCTTATGCATACTGTTATTAAAATGTATATTAATCTGAATTTATTTAGGATGCTATAACATGATTGTTAAAAAAAAGCAAATATATTTTGTATGCAGGGCTGGGAAAAAATACAGCTTCATAAGCCAATGTATTGCTGTCTTTTACACTGCATTCTTTTAGTATGTAATAATAGAGAATAGCATGTGCTGCATGTGGTGGGCGGCCACAGTGGTGCAGTGGTTAGCATTGTTGCCTCACAGCAAGAGGGTCTCCGGTTAAATCCTTGGCTGGGGTGCCTTCTGTGCGGAGTCTGCATGTCCTCCCTATGGTCGTGTGGGTTTCCTCCGGGTGCTCCGGTTTTATCTCAGACATGCTGTAGGTGGATTGGACACTCTAAATTGGCCCTAGGTGTGAGTGAGTGTATGTGTGCCTTCTGTGGAAGGTTGGGTGCTGGGCTGGCAACTCGACACTGTAATACTCCACTGTCAATCATGACCGGACAGGTGATCCGCTGTGGCGACCCCTAACTGGGAAAAGCCGAAGGAAGTATGTGTTGCATGTAGTTATTACAAAATTATTAGCCAGGCTAGAAGTGCGTTGTTGGCTAGGGCAGGTTTGAAACATCCATAGTTATTAACAAGACCCCTTGGAAGCAGGTGGATCATGTATAGCAAGGTATTCACGTGAAGTCAGAGGTGAAAGTCACAAGGGATGAGGACATCTGCAAAGCTTTTCATTTGTCAAATTAACTGTAACGTAATGGCGCTGCATGACCAGGTTAGATAAGAAAATGTATAAAATTACAGGTTGTCTATAAAGTGAGAATGCTTCATCAAGAACTATGGAGACTGACTCCCAGCTCTGTAAGAGTAAAATGTCTGTTTGCACATCCTGAACTGTTGTTCCTAACTGAAGGCATACAAGGTAAATTTGTAATGTTTATTTATGACTATAATAATTTGGTGCTGATGTCCTTCAAGGATGCATCTGCAGTCCTAACATATGGGTTGTCCTGCCTCAGGCAGCCCTTCGGTCGGCCGGATTCCAAAGTCTGGGTCTGGCCTCGGCTGATGTCGCACTTCACCCGACATCATAGCTGCTGTTTATTGGGTATAAAGGCATCAGCCGATGCCATTTTCCTCAGTCTTTCTTGCCGCGCGGTGCCCGAAGCAGAAGCTGTTCGCAAGTGCCGGTCGGTCAGATCCAGAGATTTCTACTACCGAAGACTTCTAAAAAGCTAAGTACCCCGTTGGGGACTCTTTCTTGCCTCAGCCGATGTCAGACAATGTAAATAATTGTTTAACTTGTGGGAAACAAATACCTCATAAGGATTTCCACTCTTACTGCCTTCCTTGCTTTGGCCCAGACCACGACGTATCAGCTTGTCTAGCCTGTGCTTCCTTCAACCGACGGACACTTAGACGTTGGTCGGAGTTTGCAGAGGAGTTTTTTGGTCCCGCTTTTGCATACAAAATGCCGTTGGAGACTCCGACTACTCAATTAGTTAAAAAGCGCAAGGAAAAGGACCGACACTCGCGGCCCGCGGTTTCGGCTGAAACCACGGTTAGGCCAACCGCGAGTGTCTCGGTTTCGGCTGAAACCGAGCCCCCGGTTCTTCCTTCGGCCGAAAGCATGCCTCCGATAGCCGAGGCCTCACAGAGCATGGCTGAATCTGCTACTGAATTTACTGCTACAGAAGCAGGCACCCAGGATTTGTCAGACACTATTCCTTTAGACATATCTACCCCTGCACGTGGGGCTGCTAGACCCCCTGCTTCTGTGTCTATCAAGGCTTTTGCCAGGGCTAAAGCAGCTAAATCTTCTAAGGCCTTACCTGCTAAAACTCCTTCACCTAGGCCTACCTCTAGTTCCCAAATGCTCAGCCTGGCTGAGGATCTCATTTCTTTGATCAGGGGATCCCAACCTCACCCAGACAGGGCCTCTCAGCCCCCTCCAGACAAGAGGTCTAGGACTGAACCCCCGGAACCTGTCTCTACAGATTATTCCTCAGATGACTCAGACATTTCAGACCCTCACGAAGGCCCATATTCTCCTTATGAGGATTCTGATGCAGAAGACTCCATTCCTTCTGCTTCTCCTCCTGAAGAATTTTCCTTTGGGGAAACTTTGCATGCTATGAGGGAACACTTCCAATGGCAGGGCCAGGATTTTTCAGATTCAAGGAAAAGGCTTAGGACCTTTTTACACTTACCACAGCATAGGCCTTTAGCCATTCCGCCAGTACTAACCGTTGTTGATGATGCATATAATGATGCCTGTACTGCCCCTGATTCTCTTCCTCCGGCCCCTGCCAAGCCAGACAGATATTACAGGGTCCCGGACTCACATTACCATTTCTATAAGGCTCCTGTTGCAGACCCTGAAACCATTTCACAGGGCCCTAAAGGGGTGGCAGCTGCCTCTGCCAAAAACCCTCTTCCCTCTGAAAGAGAATCTAGAGCATTAGAGAGATGGGGTAAAAAGGTTTATACTTCTGCTACTCTTTCGGCCAGGGCCTTGAACTGTCAATTTCACATGATTCAGTACCAGGAATTTTTGTTAGACCAGATAAACAAAAAACTGTCTTCTCCTGAACCTTTAGATCGCAAGTCCCTTCAGGATTTGGTACATAACTCTCAGCAGGTCAGTAACCATTTCTTAAAATGTGGCTATGATGCACTGGAGGCTTCCTTTAGATCAGCTATGACTGGAACAGTGATTCGAAGGCATGCCTGGTTAAAAGAACAATCCTTACCAGACCATGTTTAGTCAAAACTCCTAGATGCTCCCATGGAGAAACAAAGTTTGTTTGGCTCCCCTGCACAGGAGGTTCTAAAGAAGGTGGAAGAAAAAGCAAAATCTGTCCAAACAGTCAAGGATTTCTTACAGGTCCAACCTCCGAGGTTTAGCGAAATTGGCCTTCAAGAATTGGTCCTTTCCAGACAACTCCAGAGCGCAGAGAGGCAGAAATAGACGCCCCAGAGGCAGAGGTCAATCTAGGGGTGCCTACAGGGGACGTCGGTGGCAACCTACCAACCAGAGAAATACTGCCACAGATTCAACTACAACCACTTCCACAGGGCAGACACAATGACTTGGCTCTAGTTCCGCCTACCAGGGAACAACTGGAAGCACCCTTCGGCGGAAAGCTAGCCTTATTCTCCGACAACTGGCATTACATTACAGGAGACAAATGGACTTTACAAACAATAGACAAGGGCTACAGGTTTCACTTCCACACTCTACCAAAAAAGAGAGGAATGCCAAACCTACCACCAAGCCAAAAACAGGCGGCTCTAAGACAAGTCAACAACTTACTAAGGATGAGAGCTATAGAAGAGGTACCACCTATGGAACAAGGCCAAGGATTTTACTCCAGGCTTTTCCTTGTACCAAGAAAAGAAAATCAATGGAGACCTATTCTAGACTTGTCCGCACTGAACACATACCTCATTGTTCCAAAATTCAAAATGCTGACCCTCCAGCAGCTTCTTCCCATGCTGGGCAAGGAGTCTTGGCTGGTGACTCTAGATCTCAAGGAGGCATACCTGCACGTCCCTATATGACCAGATTGCAGAAGACACCTCAGATTTCTTGCAGGATCAGAGCATTATCAATTCTCAGCATTGCCTTTTGGCTTATCTACTGCGCCCAGAGTATTCACGAAATGCCTGGCATCAGTAATTGCTCATTGCAGGCTTCAGGGAATTCAAATTTACCCATACCTGGACGACTGCCTAATACAAGCGGACAACAAGGCAAAATTAACAAAAGATTTGGAAAATGTCATACAACTGTTGCAAGCCTTGGGATACACAGTCAACATGCAAAAGTCAAGACTAGTACCATCCCAAAGGATAACATTCTTGGGTGCAGAACTGGATACATCAACTCAGATGGCTTTTCTCACAGAAGAAAAACAAAAGCAACTACCAGCCTACTTCATGACATTAATAACACAAACTCTGCTTACTGCAAGGAAAGTCCTGCAAGCCCTGGGCTACATGGCATCATGCATAATATTGGTTCCACATGCCAGGCTGCATATGAGAAAGCTACAATGGTACCTAAGGAATGTATGGTCTCAACACAAGCACAGTCTAGAAGCCCAGATTCCAATAATTCCATGCCTGAAGCAAGAATTCCTGTGGTGGGCTCAGGCCTGTCAGTGGAACAGAGGCTTGCCTTTCCACAAACCTCATCCAAGCCAGACCATCACCACGGACGCCTCAGACCTAGGATGGGGGGCACACATGGTGGACAAGTGTATTCAAGGCCTATGGACCCAAGACCAGCTGAATCTACACATAAATCTAAAGGAGATGCTGGCAGTGAAACATGCGATCCAGGCATTCAGACCACTCCTTCAACAGGGTCATCTGCTGATAAGGACCGACAATACCACAGCCATGTGGTACATCAACAAACAGGGAGGTACACATTCATATCCTCTATGCCGAATGGCATTGGACCTGTGGAATGTGGCCCTGAATCTCAACATTCAACTTCAGGCCAGATTTGTACCAGGAAAAAAAAATTCTCTAGCAGACACCTTAAGCAGAACTACCACGGATGCTCACGAATGGATGCTGCATCCAGATATCTTCAAAGCCATAACAAAGAAATGGGGACTACCAGAGATAGACCTGTTCGCCTCCCCACACAACCACCAATTGAAGAAATTCTGCACAAGAGCATACCACCCACTTGCTTGGAGGGTGGACTCCCTTTCCTTCAGCTGGAAAAACCTGACAGCATATGCATTTCCACCTCTTCCCTTGATGTACAAAGTTCTACTGAAGATCAGAGAGGATCAGCCAAGGGTAATCCTGATAGCTCCAGACTGGCCGAGGCAACATTGGTACCCGCTACTGAGAAGCATGTCTCGGACACACGCATGGCCTCTACCTCTATGTCCCTTACTTCTAACACAGGACAACTACAAGATCCTACATCCAAACTTGAAAACACTGCAGCTAGCTGCTTGAAATATTGCATAAAACAAAATAACCCAGGTTTATCCCAGAGGGTTAAGGACATTATCCTGGAGGCACGCAGACCTTCCACAAGGAAGACTTATTCAGCCAAGTGGAAAAGATACCTCATTTGGAGTGCAGCAAAGGGAGAAAATGTCTCATTGGCAAACATAGCACACATCCTGGAATATTTAGCAGAACTGTTCCACAATGGCCTGTCTTACTCCTCCATTAAGATTCATGCATCAGCAATTCCAGCAGAATACAACATGGATCCTCCTGTCTTCTCTCATCCTCTACTCAGGCAGTTCTTGAGAGGAATCAAAAATGTAAAACCTCCAAGGAAACCACCTTTACCTACATGGGATCTCAACTTTGTGCTGGAAAAGCTAACACTTCCTCCTTTTGAACCAGCAGCAACAGCAGGATTACAGTTCTTGTCTTGGAAAACTGCTTTCCTGCTAGCAATCACTTCAGCAAGAAGGGTATCTGAGTTGCAGGCATTAATGGCAGTACAACCCTTCCTTATCTTCCATCAGGACAGAGTCTCTCTGAGAACTAACCCTACCTTTATGCCAAAAGTGGTCTCCAGAGTATCATTGAACCAAGCGATTCATTTACCTACATTCTTCCCCAACCCACAGAACAGGGGGGAAAGACTGCTACATACCTTGGATGTGCGCAGACAATTACGCTACTATCTGGACAGAACTAAGACCAGCAGAAAAACTGACCAGCTTCTGGTAGCATATGCAACAGGAATGCAAGGAAAAGCAATTTCAAAACAGACAATCTCAAAATGAATAGGAAATTGCATTCGATTTTGCTACTCTTTTCATGGAAAGACAACTCCTGAAAATATCAGACCTCATTCCACAAGAGCTACAGCCACCACTACAGCTTTCCTACGAGGAGTGGCTACCAAAGACATTTTAGAAGCTGCTACTTGGAGCTCCGTGCATACATTTGCCAAGCATTATAATCTTCCTTATATTCTAGATCCCGAGCAGGTTTTGCAACTGCTGTTTTGCAAGGGATCTTAACTACACCATCTTTATCTTAGTGCCTCCTCCCCCAGTTTGGCTATGGTATTCTACCCATATGTTAGGACTGCAGATGCATCCTTGAAGGAAATAGTACAGTTTTGTACCTACCATAAATGTAGATGTCCGATAGGTATGCATCTGCAGTCAGGATTACCCACCCTCCTTCCCCTCTGTGGTATTCCTAGGGTATTTACCCCTCTTTTAGCTAGCTGGGGGAATCTATTATGGTGTATTTGTTTGTATATATGTATATATATATATATTTTTATATTGTTTGCTCTCTATTGTTTGGAATTATTTGCATTTATCCAAATTTAGCCTTCCTAGAGGGCACCTGGCATCTGAGGCAAGAAACACTGAGGAAAATGGCGTCGGCTGATGCCTTTATACCCAATAAACAGCAGCTATGACGTCGGGTGAAGTGCGACATCAGCCGAGGCCAGACCCAGACTTTGGAATCCGGCCGACCGAAGGGCTGCCTGAGGCAGGACAACCCATATGTTAGGACTGCAGATGCATACCATCGGACATCTACATTTATGGTGGGTACAAAACTGTACTTTCTATGGATCTTAACTTTGGTATTGCTGCAGTAATAGTGAGAGGACTCCCACAGTAAATGAGTATAGTAAATGTATGTGCACATATAGTAAAGGACAAATTACCACAAGGAGACGCCGTGTGTCGAGGGTTGTACCTTTAGGCTTGAAAGGTAAGAAGTATGAGAGATGTTTTATTCTGTCAATGTATGAGAGAAAGAAAAGGAAAAGTTAAAAGCTAAAAATAAAGTTAAAACAAGTTCATGAGCCCACCGCATGACTGGGACATAGACTGTAAAGTTAAAACAAGTTCATGAGCCCAGTGCATGAATGTGACGTAGACTATACAAGTTTATGAGCTCATAGCATCATTGGGACGTAGACTATATACTGTTTAAACAAATTCATGAGCCTACCGCATGATAGGACGTAGAGGTATGTGGTGTTGAAATAAATTCATGAGCCCAAAAGCACACTGGGCCTTAAGAGTGTATTTGTGTGAAAGTACCCTTAGAGTGTCCGAAAGAGTGGTCAGATCTGGACACAGTACCTATCCACCCAGTTATCCAGACCGCAATGCTGGAGCTGTAACTTTTGAGCTCACGCACGGATGAAAGCATGGGGGTGCTGTGGGAAAAGGCTGATCGAAACCTCTCCTCTGTTGCTGCATGCTGACAGACTTCCTACCTTTCCCTCCCTGTATGGTGTGTGGATTACTACAGTTATTTTCTTTTTTCGGAACTGCCAGGATCCAGGAGTTGTAAGATAATCCTAACATTTTTATTATTGATTTATAAAAATAAGAAAAATGGGATCAAAGATAAGCAAGCAAGATCAAATCCCTGAAAAGGGAACACCTGCATATTTTATGTATTTTAATTATGGGAAGGAAAGTTGTAAATATCTGCATGACTGATTTCAGCTTACTAAGAATTGTTCTGGTGGGGTATTTCCATTACATGGAACTTATGATAAGACTAACTTGCTGACACTGAAAGGCATTTTGGAAGAAAGAAAGCAAGGTAAGTGGGGAACAAATGACATAATTTTATTCTTGGTACAGTGAAGCACTTAAAAAAAAAAAAAAAAAAAAAAAAAAGAGTCAGCATTAAGAGGATTGCAGGATGTTAATAAGAAATTGTTCCAACAAGTAAGAGGTTAAAAAGGCAGTACAGACCAGTAAAAAGAGATATCTTTATCCGGTCTTAGCAGCAGGATTAGAACAAACTGACGATGGACAAAAAGCAGAATTTCTGAAGAGGATGATAATCCTCCAGTAGATACTGCACCCCCACTGCCATATGCACCAGTACAGGTACCTCCTGTAGAAGACTGTTGTTTCTCAGATCCCTACCTTTCTGTCTACTGTTCATTGGAGACCCAGTTCACGTGACACCGGTACATCTCAGACTGGTTCCCCTGTTCAAACTACATCTTCTGAACAGGCATCTGCAACAGGGGCACTAGTATTTGACATTCCTGTATCTTACCATACATGCTCACATGACAGAGTACCACAAGAGATTACAACCTCTGGTAGGGGATCTATTGGCACCTCTCAGGGAAATTTTGGGGGCTAACAATAGGGAACTTGTTCATTGTTCTTGGACATGTGCAGATTTGCATACAATGTCTAAAAACTTTTTAAATATTAGAGAAGATCATTAAAATTCAAAGAAGAATTAAAAACTATAATAGAATGTTACAATCCGACTTTGACAGATTTACATCAACTGCTGAGGGTAGTTACTTCAGATGAAATAAGAAATCGGTTACTGGAAAAGGCTGAAATAACAGATTTCACTCTCATGGGGAATGCATTAACAAATAAACGAACATGATTGTTAAACAAGATTATGGATGTGTGACAAGTTAGGACTGACTGGTCTAAAATACAGGCATGTAAACAAAACACAGGGGCAGCTCCTGCAGACTATTTTTTGTCACCTTGAAACAGTATTTGCTAGAAATTCAGGAATACCAGACCCAGAAGAGCAAGCTAAGCCAGCTTTTGCAGCAGGGTCTGCAAGTATAAATTCAACCTAGGGTTCCACCTGTGTCCCTCTTGGATAGGAGCTACAGGTGCTGATCGTGGAAACAGCAGTCTAACTTGGCTTGTAAGGGTCCTAGGGCCATTAGCCTAGTAACTTCCTATGATTCTATAAATATACATTTTCTCCAGCATTTCAGCAGCAGACCACTCATCATTCTCTTTCGGCTTTTCCCGTTAGGGTTCGCCACAGCGGATCATCTCTTTCCATTTCTTCCTATCCTCTGCATCTTGCTCTGTCACACCAACCGCCTGCATGTCCTCTCACACCACTAACGCACACAATTTTGTTATGTGACAATGGTATCCTGATGCTGTCATTACAGGAAAACTCCAACAGTAGCAATAATTCACACACATATATTAGTACTGTATACCTTTACCATAACAGAATTAGCCCTTCCCACACAAGTCATCAATGCATTGCCATATCAGTATAATATCAGCTAGTAATTACTTTAAAGAGTGGTTTACAGGTTGACCATGAAATAAGGCATCATAACACACACACATCTCCTAAACTGTCTGCATGGCATAAGCCTATCTCAGAACCTTCCATGTATCACCAGTTCCACTATTAAGGCATCCTGCTGTAACCTTGCAATACTACAACTCTTCTAAGAGACATAACTTCACTGGATCTATGTAACCCTTAGAAAATAAACAGTTCCACATAGTAGCCATTTGTAACATCACACAACTATCCCACAAACTGCGGTAGCATTGTTGCCTCACAGTAAGACGTCCTGTTCGATTCTCAGCTAGAGCATCTTCTGTGTGGAGACATGCGTGAATGGGTGTACCTTCATTGAAGGTTGTGCATCAGGGCCGGCAACTCTGCATGTAAAAACTACTGCCACTCATTAGCAGACCGGAGTTCCACTGTGGTGACCCCTAACTGGGAAAAGCCGAAAGACACAACACAACTATCCCACAAACAGCATATATTCCCTATCATCACTTCATTACACTTCTGCTTTACCTGTTCATGTTAATCCTTTGTTGTCAAATCACTTTTATCATACATCACTAGACACCTGGAAAGTCAAATTCAGCTGCCAATGCAATTCACGATCACATTACATTACATAAAACTGCATCATCATAATGTTGATCATTGTGGGAAAGCTGTTAGGCCATAGACATAAGAAATCAGCATCACTTTCATCTCTCATCCAGATCAACAGCATCAGTCGATGCAAAGGCATGAAAAATGTCTGAAGCCATTTTTTAAATGAAGAGATTCAGATAAGGAGTATACTTCTTATTCAATTTAGTAAACTGCTTATTGTAAATAAAATATATCTGTGTATGCCCCTCTACAAACAGTTGTACAGAAACAAAGAAAGTGAAGTTCAGCATTAGGATGAGATGTGGAAGTGGCACTGCACAGTAACTGCAACTTTGTATGGAAATCAATGAATTAGTATCTCAGGTTAGTGCATTTAGCAAGGCAGATGTCATGTGTACTTACAGGCAGAAATAGCTGTCAGTGTTTATCTTACTCAGATTTGCTTGACAAAACTTGAGCAGAAAGTTGTGCACTGTGTAACTGTGACTATGCTGAAATTTTATTATCATATACATGTAGTTGTTACAGCAGAGATCATTTTGCACAGGAACATCAACAAAACAATTGTGATGACAATACTTAGGAGTATACAGAAACATCAACTCGTATGTACAAGAGGGATGGGCCATGGCTTCAGAAAAAGAAAAAGGTGCAATGGACAAAGTTTGGGTTTTGAACAGCTGAGCTGTACCTTCAAAGTACAGGAAAGTCTGCAAATGTACTAACAGCCCATGGCAATAACACTGCATAACAAAGGTTATAAGAGTTTCTCTAAGTTTAAAAACAGAGCAGTTATGCAGATAAGACACCATTCATGTATCTTAGCAACTATAAGTGCGTACCTTGTGAAGCCTAATGAATAACAATGACTCTGGATTTTGGTACAGGAAGGGGCAACACGAGCTAACAGGTATCATGCTGAGGAGATGAATTAATTATGCAGACATCACGACTCATCAGTTGATAACATTCAGTCGACCGTTCAAGTACGGAACATGAAATATACTGGAGAGAGCCCCCCATTAGATCCAATACCATACTCAAGGGTGATTTTAACTGCTCTAATATAAGGACCCACTAACATGCAGGCTTAGCATTGCTATACTTTGTATATGCAAACACCATGGACCATTTAGTCTGTACACCCACTAGGGGTGCAAATATTGACCTGGTCCTCACAAACATGGCAGAAATATTTCACCCTCCCCCAGAGTAATGTCCTCACTTTTCTGGGCAGACTATCAGGGTGTCTTCTTTTGAGCTAAGGGTAAAAACAAACACACCAGCTAACCCTGGTACTTGTAGGAATTATTCTAGGGCAAACTTTTTCCTAATAACTGACACTCTGGCCAAATTTTAAGCTGCCACAAACTATGAAAACACTCTGCTGCCTATGAGGAATCAATCATAAAAACCCTGTATAATCATATTAACAGGTGCATAGAGACAGCTGTACCTACTAGCATTAAAAGCAAGATCAAAACATAAGCCATCCTAGTAAAATCTCATCAATGAGGTGTAAAACAAAAGGAAGAAATGCATGCCAAAAAGTAATAGGTACAACATCCAGCAAAGTAAAACTCCCTCATCAACCATAACAAGCTAGTCGGTGAGCTAGTCAAATCTAACAAAGGCATATTTGAAGTAAAATTAGCCTCCAAGGACAATCACAAAGCTTTCTTCACCTATGTCAACCTCAAAGGCAATACAAAGCAATGTACTGAATTAATTGTAAATGATGCCATGCCACCTTTACAGAGCCGGAGGATATAGCTAACCTCCTGGCCAACAAATTCAGCTCCAGATTTAATCTCCTCCTCTCTGCCTGATGTCCCTCATGAAATGCCAATATCCATAACTCCATCAGCTATCAAAGAAAAAGCAAGTACTCAAATGGCTCTCCAAGGCCAAGAACACAGCATCTGTGGGTCCCAATAATACCCATCACAGCATGAAACATGAGCTGTTGGGCTGACTATAATCACTGTTTAACCACACACTCCAAATTGGATTCATGCTAAATGAATGGAGGACTGCAACAGTTGTCCTGGTGCATAAACATGGGCTATTTGGGAACCTGGGAAATTATTGACTCATAAGCCTAAATAGCCTGATGTGCAAAATCAGAATTATCATTGCTAGCCTGAATGATATAGATAATCTATAAACACTTAACCCATATCATTTCAGGTTTGTCAAGTGTAGATGTTGCTTACTTCAAGCAGGTCAGCAAAGCAATGGATGAGGGTGTAATGGTGCATACTGCATACCTCGACCTGGCCAAGTCATTTGACACAACATTCCACTAGGGCATTTTAGAATGGCTAACTACACTAAGTATGAGCCTGTGCATAAATTACTGGATAGCCAGCTGGCTTAAACAAAGGACCCAAGAAGTTTTAACAGGGGAGTCTACCTCCACAAAGCAGCCAGCACTGGGGGTGGAAGAAAGAGAGAGTGCCATCAGGATGGACATGTAGTTATATCAGCACTGAACCATCGACCCTGGAACTGTGACTCGTGGATCATACCAATGACACAACATGCTACCAAGGAGATGTACAAGGTAGCTAGGAGGCATGAGATACAAAGATTGGATGAATATGCAGACTTTAGACAGTTAGTGAATGTAGCACAAGATTGAACTCTAGATTCACAGGGTCATACATTTGTACTAGGCTAACTACCCTTGTGGGCAATTTTAAGCCAAGCCAATTATCACATGTGAGAATCAAACTCTGCATGCACCTTGTCTCTGTAAGCTAAACACCTTAAGCATTATGTCAACCTCCCACTCTAAACCTTAATGTACTGCTGAGACCATAGTAATGAACCACTCTGCTGCCCAAAACTTCTACAGCATGTCTGGGAGGTGTGGAGTACAAGGCCCTTGTTTTACATCCCTCTGTGCATGCAGCCTTGGTTGATGATAGCACAACATATAACAGATGCATTCTAATAGCCTTATTTATGTTGTGAGGAGAATAACACCTTTCTTCTCAAGACCATCCAAGGAATATCATACAGTCACCATGAAAGTGCAGCTTGGCAATAAAATGGCAAGCATGAGAAAATGATTGAGACCATACGGTGTAATAACATCTGCGACTATGAATGATTTACACATACTGCGTGTCAATAGAAATACAGTTCTTGAAAATACTGCCTTACATCCCAGCTCTGAGCATCCACACCAGCTGACAAAGGCCTTCTATTGACCCTATACAAAACATGTACTGGTGAACAGCAGTATACTGGGATTATTTGCTATTCTTCAATGCAAGAAGTTTAATATGAAGAGCCTAGCTGTATATTAACATAAAGTGGCAATGGCTGTGCTGTTCCCTGAGGAGTAGTCCTTATACTCTACAGAATGCTGACATATTTGCTCATTGTCCATTCATGTGACCTTAACTTTATACTGTCTAAGCCAGTTATGCCCCCCTACCAGTTGAAATTAAACAATGTGACTCTTAGATGTATGTTTCATGGATACTGCTGCCTGCATTGTATGTTTGTGAATTTGATGAGGGTACTTGTGTTACACCTAGAAAGCCTTTGCGATTTAGATAAGTTACTTTAAAGAGCCTCAGAATATGTAGCTCTGTGTTTGGTCTCTTGTGTAATGATTGGTGTAGTGTGAAGATATGTGTTTGCACTCTATGATCTTTAAGGGAGTATGATATTATTTAAATGTGCCCCCAGTGACTAGTGTTCCCCATAACTCTCTCATGCTGCACAACCTGTAAAAGTATGGCAGTGACACACACATTCCCACAAATACATGCACACATGGATTCAATAAGCATCCAACACCTTCCTGTCCTGTTCTCACGCATGCACCCACCCCTCATCCATCCATATTCACACACATACCCTACCTGTCCCCTAATTGATCTCACTACCACAATCATACAGCCACACACTCACTCTCAAAAACACATCCATCTTACACATTTCATACCTCTGCATACAGTGAAAAGCAGTGACTCAACTCTCAATATCTCTCTGCAGCACACAAGTCCCAATACCTACCCGCAACACACAACTCGAAATATCTGTCCGCCAACGCACACCTCCCAGTTCCTGTCTGCCAACACACAACTCCCAGTACCTGTCCACCAATGCACAACTCCCAATACCTGTCCACCAATGCACAAGTCCCAATACCAGTCTGCAACACTCACCATCAGTTTATATACTCATTGGAAAATAACTCCAGGTCTTACAGTAAATAAGGTCAATATTGTGACGCAAATAAACAAGAGGGATTTACACATTACTCAGATCATGCCAGGATTATTTACTAAAATAAACCAAAAAAATGAACTGAACTGAAAGTACCCAAGACACTAAAGCTAATACTATGGCTAGGTTTGTGAGTCTGTGTTTCTCAGATAGCAAACCGGTCTGAACTACAGACATTGCAAGAGCAGCAAATCAACTGAGGAAGTACTGTCCTAAAATAAATGCACATAAACTGATTAATTAGAATCTGAAATATATTTTCCCTGTTAAAAACGAATAGTCAATGAATGTGAAACAAGATTCAGTATTTTAGAAAGAAGCACATAAATCCTTAAGATTAAAAAAAACAAAAAAGGATTCTTCCCCAATATCTTTCTACATTTCCACATTTCTGTATAAGAATATGGACAGCAAACTGCAGTGTACCATTCTTGCCATTACTCTGATACTAAATTAGACAATTTCAGGTGACATCAGCCAAACTCTGTGTAATTCAAAAAACTGTAATGTATCTGACGGAACAATAAACCATTTGTTAGTGTTGTTCACCCGGGACACCCAATAAAAATAACACCATTAGCTTGCCCATTCAAAAGGAAGTATTACATTTTCTATTTGCTGTTTACTTAGAATAATTTGGAAAATATTTCTCTTTCAACAATCGCACATCCATGTTGGATCTGGGCACCTCGCAGTCGCTCCATTTAAGAGGGCTGGTCTCATCTATGCCATGCTATGTCATTCTCTTTGACACAACCCATGCTAAACACACACACTGAGACCAAATGTAGCGGTGAACCATGCGGCATTGCCCACATCTCCACAAAAAAGTGCTGCAACAACTGTGGGCCACCCAATCTGCAGTTGATGTCAGTTCAAGACACCCAACACTTGTTGCAGCAAGCCCACTGCACTGACATCATGTCATCCCTAAACAGGGTTGCTGCCAGTGCAGCTCAACTGCATTGTTCAACGTTAAACTCGCTCACAGTCACACACCAGCACACTCACACTACCAGCAGAGCATGCTGCCTGCCAACTTTTCCACTAAGCAGCAATCAAACAGCTACACTTGACTGTTGCTGCTGATATTATCTTGGGAAAATAAACCTTTGTCATAGTAAATACACTCCACTGACACCAGACTCACCTTCAAACAGTCAAGTGTTGCTCTGATGTGTTTAACTCAATTTACACACACACACACACATATATATTCACAAAGTCAGCCTTGCAATGTAACAGTATTTTTACACACATACCTGTCTGGTGGAGATCTGCAATAAATAATTGCTGTAACAGAGAAAAAATTGCTGTCCAAGACCAAGAAGGGCAGGTGCCCAATTGGAAGCAATGTCTCCTTAGCATGAACAATTAAATAAGAGCAGTAATGAAATCCCCTGAAGCAAACGTAGGGTCCAAATTGGCGGCCACATCTACTACAGTCAATCATAAGTCCTTCTTGACATATGTCCGCAACCTCAAAGGAAGCACCCAGATCTGTTCAGAATTGCTGGTCAAGGAAAACACATATACAAATGGCGTAGATATAGCAAACATGTTGGCTGACAGATTCAGCGAAACCTAAACCTCTCTGCTCCCTCTATTTCAGTAAACCAGTACATCCCCTGTGCCTGCTCCCTTCCCCTTAAATCGAGGGAACAAATTATCACTGCTCTCTCAACGTGAAAAAATACAGCCTCCATGGCACCTGCTAACATCCCAGGCTGCATCCAACGTGAACTCAGACAGGAACTTGTGTCACCATTAGGCACCATATTCAACCAACCTGAGTACTGGCTTCGCCCAAGGTGAGTGGAGGACAGCCAGTATTATCCCTTTACACAAAGGTTGAACATCCACCAATCTGGGAAATGAGAGATATATCAGCCTAATTAGCGTGATCTGCAAGGCCATGAAACAGATTATCATGGACCTCATCAACAAGGACATTGGCTTTGTCAAGGGTAGGTCATGTTTGCTAAATTTTGTCAACTTCTTTGAGACAGTCACCGAAGCCATGGATGAGGGGAAGAAGATGCATACTACCTACCTTGCAAAAGCCGTTGACACTATTCCGCTTTCATGGAAAATAGATAAACTCACTCAACTAGGCATCAATCCACATGTTACCAGATGGATAACAAACTGGATCACTGACAGAACCGCATAGTCAGTATAGGGGAAGTCACCTCAAGCCATAGACCTGCAACCAGCGGCGTATCCCAGAGTTTGGTCTTGGGGCCTCTGTTATTTGGGATATACTTTTATGAGGTGTAGGCCAAAACCAGTGGGCCACAAGTTTGCATAGCAGTGCAAGTTGGATGATGTCATCAATTCCCCTAGTGATGTGGACATACTCCAAGAGGGTCTCACTTAGACAAATGACTGTTGCCACAATCATGGCCTCAAACTCGATACCAAAAAAAGCATCATCATCCCCTTTGTGGAGAGTGATGTCTCTACAAATTATCCCATTGATAACAATGTCTTAAGCGCTCAATCATTCGTGAGGGATTGTGCCACACAGGTTGATAGCAACCTGACTTTTGACCACCATGTTGCTTTCGTGGTACCGAAAGCCTTCTACATGGCCCATCTCATAAGTAAGGTTATCTCATCCAGGGACAAGGAGGTCATAGCATCCCTGCATTCTTCCCTTTATAAGGCCCATTATTCAGTACAGTGCCCCTTTTGGCATGTACCTCGCAATGCACATGCAGCAGCTGGAGAGACCACAGTGGTTCCTCATCGGGAGAATCCAGGGCCTCAAAACATCTACCATACAGAGATATCCCTCTACTCAGGTTCATACAGATTCCTCAGAGGTGATGTATTTTTTTTTTGCGTATAGATGAGCATTTTCTACAGGTGTGTATGCACAAACACACCCACACACAACACACAACTCTCTCTCTCTATATATGTGTGTGTGTGTGTATATATATATATATATATAGAGAGAGAGAGAGATACAGTGAGATATTTGGCCATTTTGCATAGGGACACATAACATAGTAGGATTATACCCAAAAATCAATGCAGATGGACCACAAGGAAGGGCCATGGCATCAGCAAAAGGAAGGGGTCCAAAAATGTAAAGTTTTCACTTTAAACAACTAATCTGTAACTTCAAAGTACAGTAAAGACAGCAAATGCACAAAGGCACAACATCATAAGGCATTGTCTAATGTGAAAAACAGATCAGTTCTGCAGATAAAGAAGCTTTCATGTCTCTCGGCATCTACAGGTGGCAAACTTGTGAAGCCTAATGAATAACAAAGACTGATGCTCACAACAGGAAAGGGCAAGCAGAGCTAACCGGTATCATGCTGAGAAGGTGACTTGACTATGCAGACATCACGACTCGTAAGTCTAACTTCAATTCACTACTCATCCACAAAAGATGAAGGAGGTGTTATGCATATTCATGTGAACTCTAAGTCAGGCAACTGCTTAGCACATTCACAGGAAGCCAAACAATAGCATCAGAGAAGACATGAGAAGTACCACAGAGGAAACCATTTTTAAAACCAAGGATACAGATTAATACTCAAGTCAGGCTTGGTTCACAATACATTTTCTTCCGCTGGCCTAGATAACAGCTGTTTTCCACAAGGGCACATGAGATTCTGTTGAGATCCAAAGCTGATCTCTAGGAAAATTCACTTATTTGGCTTCTTTTTTCATTGATGGGTATAGACAACTACTCATGTAACCACCTCCCAATGAGGCATGTGTTGTAGGACAGTAGGGGACACACAGCTTAGGTCCCTGGATGTACTACACTGTACTGTACAAGACTGATGACTTGCTACTGAATCACTCTAATAGAAGTTGTCAGAAACAGAATCAGAGAATCTCACTCTTAAGATAGTGTAAGAGAGTGTCAGGCAGGGTAGTGGCAAAGTGCCCTTCACATATCCATTCTGACATCAGTCACTCCACATAGATTGTCAGGGGTTCCATTGCGTGCATTCTGCAACCCCCCCCCCCACTACTCTTTCTTATGGTTTCCTTATGAGAATGTTGCTGAGATGGTTTGTTTGTTTGATGTAATGGGAAAACTGAACCAAACTTCCTTTGGAAAATTTAGGCAGAAGGTTAAAACAATCTGAGAGCTTCTCTGTATATCTTCTAAACCTTATCAAGTTTGACAAAACTGCTCATCACTAGTACCAAAAAGAAGATTCCTATGGTAATTTTGATGGTCATTTTTACATGCTCTATGAGGTTCTCAAAATGAAAGCAGGCAAAACCCAAGAAAACATAAGTGGTGGAAAGCACACTACACTGACAAGGTTTCGCCTAAGCGGTTACCTGTTAGCCTAGGCAGGCTCGATCATTCTGTCACACCACCCATGGTAACCTCAAATACCAACAATGTACACATAAACCATTTTCATTTGTCCATCTCTCCATAAGACACTGATTCAACATGTGATGGTGATGTCAGCTATGGACACCTCACAGTCTCCCAATATAAGAGGTTAGGCTCCATCCCTGCCATGTCAAATCACTCTCTTTTACACAATCCATGCACAAAGACACACACAGTGTACAGGTGCAGTACGTGGCATTGCCTGCCTCTATCAAAAAAACAAAATGCTGCAACAGATGGGGGGGGGGGGGGGTTGAAGTAGCAGGAGATGTCAGTTCTAGCCACCTAACCTTAGGTGCAGCAACTCCACTTTAATGACACAAGATCATCCATAAAGAGCACAGGTTCCACTCTAGCTCAGCTCCTTTGTTCAATGTGGCACCATCCAACATGCACAGACACAAGTGCGTCCACGGACATATACACACACACACACTTTTACTACAGGTCCTTAAATAAAATAAACGGTGAGTACAAAGTAAACATAATTGTTTAGAAATCAAATACTTAAAAAATGCAAAGAAAATATTTTTTTTGCAGGGACATAAGCTCCACTACATCCCGTACATGCCCTGCTCCTTATATAGTTTCATAGTTTAGTACTAGGCTATCTGCCCTGAGGCATTTGCAAGCCTAGCCCTAGAGATGTGGCTTTCGCCACCCCATGTAGTAGTACTAAGGTGTATAGATAAATTTAGAATACTGTGCCTTTGTCTAGTAGTGACACATTGAAGACCCCCTTACTTATTAAAATTAGTTTACTGTGCCTCTGTTAAGTAGCGATACAGGGGTGACCCCCGGGGTAAACCTACGCCCTCCCATCCACTCGTCAAGATTTCTCTTGAAGAGAGTCAGTGAGGGGCTCTGCCTAACATGGACTGGGATTTTGTTCGAGTATGGGAAGCCTCTGAGATATGAATCTGTCCCTCCAGCATGTTCTATTCATGTTTGTACTGAGGTTTAAATCTTTGGCTCTTGTGGTTCTTATGGATTTCGATTTTTTAAGGTGGAGCATGTCCATCAATTCCTGGTTGGACATGGCCTTGTATGTCAGGCACAGTGAGCAGGCGGTATGCTACTGAATAGAGCTGGAGTTTCTTTAGCCTGGCAGCATATGACATATGTTGGAAACCCTTGATCCTCTTGTGAGGTACTTCTGGGGTCTCTCCAGCTGTTGTAAGTGCCGGGTGAGGTACATACCAAATGGGGCATTGTACTCAGTCATGGGCCTGATAAGGGAGGAGTACAGGGGCACGATGACCTCCTTTGATCTGGATGTGAACCCCTTCATGATAAGGTGGGCAAGGTAGAAAGTCTTTCTAACCACTTTGGCAACGTGGGTGTCAAATGAGAGGTCACTATCAACTTGGGTCCCCAGGTCTCCGATTACTTTTTCGGTACTCAGTGGGTTACTGTCTATGTGATAATTTGTGGGTATTTTGTTTTTCCCCAAAGGGGATGACTATACATTTCTTGGCATTCAGTTTAAGGCCGTGATTCCGGCACCAGTTGTCCGTTTTGGTGAGGCCTTTCTGTAGGATGTATGTGTCAGCTGGTGTATCGACTATGGCGCCTAGTTTGCAGTCATCTGCGAACTTTGTCAGCCACAACCCTCCCATGTTTGCTTTCACATCTGAGAAGTAAATGCCGAACAAGAGGGGTCCCAGGACAGAGCCCTGTGGGACACCACTTCTGACTGGCTTTGAGTCTGACATGGCTCCCGCAATCTTGACTTTATGGGTTCTGTTCTTTAGCCAGTTTGCAACCCATCTTGTGACATATGGATTTACTTTTAAGCTGTTTAGCTTTTCTATGATCCCTGAGTGGGGTATTGTGTCGAAGGCTTTAGCCAAGTCCAGGTAGCCTTGCCCTCATCAATGGCTCTATCCACCTCCCCCCACCACCAGCACCACACCACATATATAAATACACTAATTTAATGATCGCACTACCCTGGAGAAAAGAGAGAGAAGTCCCCACACAAATATATCACCTCTGACCTTCGAATGCAAACTGTACTAGCAGTGATTTCCCTGTTTGAAGCAGCAGTGGTGGATGTAACACCAGCAAATTTTGATTGTGAGTTCAAACCTCATCAAGATAATGGAGCAGTTAAGCAAAGTACTAAGGAAAGTTAATTGTGACAAATGCAGACAAACAGGGAAGCACATACGTATCCTTGTTTTCTCGATGTGTGTATGAGTGTGTGCTTGTGAGCATGGATGTATGTATGTGTCTGTGTATATCTAATACAAACATATCAAAAATATAATTATAACTGTATTTTGGATATGCATACAAAAATAAAAATATAGAGTAAACAAGATCTGGAAATATTGAGGTATTATTATAAACGTTAGCTGATACACATCAGTCTAATCAGAAGTATAAAATAGAATAACCAAAAGTAAATAAGTACACTGTTTGAGCTCAGGAATTTTAGCAGAGCCTTATACTGTTGTAATTTAACCATGGTTTTAAAAAGGGAAAACTAAAATGAAGTATTCAAACCAGTAGCAAACCTCAGAGTCGTCATGTTTAACTACAGTGGTGTATCAAGGGTAAACTATCATCATGTGATTATTTTAACATAGCTAAACCACTCTGCCTGTCCCCACACACAGACATAAAATATCATGCTTTGCGAGCTGAAAGGAGAGCAGTGGGGATTAAAGATACCCACACAATTCTAATAATAGTAGGAGCAGCAGGACTAATAAAAAAGAGAATCTGTAATAATTTTTAAATACAACACCAATATATGCAATATTGTATGTATTGCAGAAGGAAGCAATGCTGAGTACATTGCAGATGTTGAGAAGAGCACTCTTGGCTAACATCAATGAATGAAGCAATACTAAACTACCGCAAATAATATCCAGGCTTAAGAATAGGATTCACTCCTGTCAGAATATTAAAAACCCCAAACATTTGGAGGCAGATAAAATGAATAGCCAGAAAATAAATAAATAAAAAAATAGATAAAATAATTTTGCAAATGATTTAAGTCATGTTTTTCTGTTAGTGTTCCACACTTCCACAGGGAAAGACATAACAGACCCTCACATCTGTTGGTGAAAAAGGAAAGGAGAGGGCTAGACAATAGAAAATCTCTCATTGCTGCCTGAATGATGCCCACATTATAGCTATCTCTTGCCCTGGTGACGGAGAACAAATGGGCAAAGTCATGGCCGAGGTTAAATCATCTGCAGGCAAAGGAGACAGAAAAAATAACTTAAAAAATAATGCCACATAAAACAAGAATACAATCTTCTTCCACTAGGACCTAGCAAATAGAAAAAGATATATTAGAAGCATACTCAAGGGCTGGGAAAAAAATAGGAGGATACTTCACATTGACTCACAGTAAGCAGTGATACTGTTAACGATAGACATAGTTACCAACACATACCTTTGGTCAAGCGTTAAAACCTCTTTGCATGCAGTAGATAGTAAAAAGTCGTCAATAAAGAACTTGAGCCAGATCATTTCACAGAGATGGATACAATGAGGCCACATTTTAGGCAGGATAACGGAATGTCAAGAATGTGGTGCAAGGATGAACACAGAAATATGTCTCATTTTTGAGTTCGAGTACATTCCACTCAGAGCCTAATAGTTTTGTATCCTAGATCATGACCAAGTTAGAGCTGGATATGTTTAAACACTGGAATCAAAACGACCAGTCCAAAGTCTCACCTATTGTTCAATGCTTTGGCTTCATACAAAATAAAATGATTATTATACCACTTTGTAAAATATTTACAAACAGTTTGACCATGAAAAGGTAGTGAAGCATTTGGGGACTCTACTATGTCTCCTAGTTTGCAGTCATCTGTCAACTTCGTTAGCCAGAGGCCTTCTGTGTTAGCCTGTACTTTAGAGAAGTAGATACCAAACAGGAGAGGTCCCAGGACTGAACACTGTGGTACTCCACTTGTTACTGGTTTGAAGTCAGATTTGGAGTCTGCAAATTTTACAGTGTGGGTTCTCTCAGTAAGCCATTTGGCTAACTATGTTGTGATGTAGGGTTTTATACCTAGTTTAGTGGGTTTAGCTATAATTCCAGAATGGTGGATGGTGTTGAAAGCCTTGGCGAGGTCAAGATAGGCTATGTGAACCACCTTACCCTCGTCTACGGCTTTGGTGACCTGCCTCAAAGAAGTCAATCAGGTTCAGGAGGCATGATCTGCTTTTCACAAACCCAAACGGGGTGGGGTCCAGAGTTTGGAGGTTACCAATATCTTTGTTTAGGAGTTCCATGATGATACGTTCCATGGACTTGCAGACCAGGCTCGTTAGGCTAATTTATTTATTTTACATTTGTTGACCGGGCTAGTCTAACTGGATATATGTCCATTTTCAGTAGAGGCCCGGGGAGAAAAGCTCCAGGAAATAACATACAATGTAAGAAAAAGCATAGAGACAGTCCTATGCAGCAATAATGATGACATCAAAAACAGTTTTAAACACCTACAATTATAACAGAAAATTATAAATTATAAATTATAAATACTATATAAAAATATAGAAGAATAAAAATTTTTTTTTTTTTTTTTTTTTTTTTTTTGAACAAATCTTAGTAGGTCTTAGTTTGATAGTACACTTATATAATTTATATGAGAGAAAAGGATATTAAGGTATTTTAAAAAGTTTTAGTATTTAGAGAAGGTAGAAGGTCAGAGGCAAGAAAATGTTAGTCAGGGTTACAACAGGAGCATAACCAGTGGTTATTGAAGTAGTGTTTTAGATGTCTTTTAAAAAGTGGGAGAAAGGACTGGGATGTAAGATCAGGTGGTAATTGATTCCATACTTTTCCAACAGAGTTGGAGAACAAGGAATCACCTGCTAAGTTTTTAGATTTAGTTATATTCATAAGGATTTTGTTTGAGGATCGTAAATTTTTGAGATTACTATATGGTGTAATAAAGCTAGAGAGTATGGGAGTATTGTTGGGCTGATTAAGGGCCTTGTGAGTTATTGAGAGTTGATGAAATTGTATCAGATTTGGAAGTTCAAACCAGCCTAGTTTTTTTAGATTAAGACAGTGATGAGTTCTATAAGGGGAGCTAGTAGCAAATCTGGCAATGTTATTATAGGATATAGCTAGTTTGTTGAGGTTCTTTTTGGAGAGGTTAGTGTAGATGGGAGATGCATAAAGAAGGGTTGAAAGTAAATGAGTTCTAGCTATAGTGGATTTAGCTAATGTTGTTCAATATGGTTTTATTCTATAGAGGGATCCTAATTTTCTGTTGACTACTTTTACTGTGGTATTTATGTGTGGGTCAAAGTTGAGGTTATTGTCAATTGTGACTCCTAAGAGTTTAGTGGTCAGATCAGGGGAAATAAGGGTGCCATTATTAGATGTGAGGGTGAAGTGTAAAGGGGTTGTCCTTTGGGTAGGTGTGAAGAGTAAAAGTTTAGTTTTTTTAGCGTTTAGTAAGAGGCAGCGGTTGGAGAACCAGTTTTCCACTGTATTGAAAGCTTTTTGTGTTTGGGATTGTAGTTCGTCTAGAGAGGAGGCTGAGCAGACAATAGTAGAATCATCTGCGTATTGAATACATGTGGAGAGTGGAATGGCTGAGTGGAGATCATTGATGTAAATGGAAAACAAGAGAGGGCCTAGTATGGAGCCTTGCGGGACACCTAATGAGATAGGTAGGTGATTAGATAGAGTGTTTTTCCAGAGTACAGCCTGCTGTCTGTTTTCTAGGTAGGATGTGAACCAGTTCATGGATAGTGGATTTAGTGAGTGGGATTTTTGGATGTGTAGAAGGATATGGTGGTTAACCATGTCAAAAGCTTTTGATAAGTCTACGAAGACTGCAGAGGAGAGGATATTATTATTGTGGTTTTCGTTGATATAGTTTGTAAAGGAAAGCAAGGCAGTAGAGGTGCTGTGAAAAGGTCTAAATCCGTGTTGGCAGCTTGCCAGTAGGTTGTGAAGGAGAAGGTGGTTCATAAGCTGTTTGTGGACACATTTTTACATTATTTTTGCAATAGGGGAGAGCAGTGCTATGGGACGAAAGTTGGACATTTCATTAGAGTTTCCACCTTTGTGTAATGGGATAATGTGAGAAATTTTCCAGATGGATGGGATTATACCTTCATTTAGGGTTCTATTTATCAGTATGGAGATGGGATAAGCTATGGCTTTAGATGCTATTTGCAGGAATTCTGATGGGAGTTTGTCAGCTGAGGGGGTAGTTGGTTTTAGTTTTTGGAGAAGGGAGCGAATGTATGATGTGGGTACTGGTTCTAACTTAAATACTGGGAGTTTGTAGATTAGTGATATCGGGGGATAGGTGGCTGGCAAGAGTTTGGATAGTATTGGTAAAGAAAGAGTTAAAGGCATTCGCTATATCAGTTAAATTGTCAGGGTTACTGCCTAAGGGGTTGGGGGTAATAGTTTCTCCTGGTTGAGTAAGTTTATTAATAGTAGACCAAAATTTTTGAGGTTCCTTGAGGGAGGATTGTTGTAGGTGAAGGTAGTAATTTTTTTTGTCTAGTATGATGGCTTTTTTTATGGCTAATAGGTCGATAGTTCCCGGGATCAGTGGTGGCTCCCTCTTTGTGAAGTGGGATAACTGTTGATGTGCGTCATTCAGTGGGCACAAAGCCTGATGTGAGGCTATGATTGAACATGGTGCTCAGGAGGTGAGCCAGTTCATTCTGAAGTTCATGTAAAACACAGCCTGGGATGTTGACCGGTCACATGGATGTTGTGTTTTTGGCTTTAGAGAGTGCAGCTTTTACCTGCAGAGTTGTGATTACAGGGACTCTGCATTCTTCCTGTATAGATATAGGCCATTTACGGGGTAAGAGGGAGGTAAAGTTAGCACTGAACCTGTCTGCCAGGATGTTGGCAATATCATTTTGTTCTGTAATTTTCATGTCGTTGTGCTTTAACTCAGAGCAGATCCGAGTGTTGCCATTGAGATTCTTGACATAGCTATAGAATGCTTTGTGGTAATCTTTAGAATCAGTGGCAATTTTGTTTTTGTAACTAGCTTTGGAGTATCTTATAAGGGATCTCAGCTTCTTACTGAGGCTGACCAGGGAGCTCCTCCACTCATGGGACTTTACTCTCTTTTGCAACAGTTTCTTCCTTCTGTTGTGCAGTTTGTTTATGGCAGGGGAACACTAGATTGGCTCCCTTTTTTTGGAGGATAGGATCTTGGTTCTGTTTGGGATAGCATGATCCATGCACTCGTGTAAGTGCTTATAGAGTGCATTTGTGTAGGATTCAGCAGTCGTAACTGTATTGTCCATCTGCGTGGGTGTCATGAAGTTCAACACTTCTGTCTTAAGAAGCATGAAGTTGACTTTGGAGAAATCTTTTACTGTGGTTTCCGTAATGGGGGGTGGGGGTGGGATGTGGATATTTACGGTGATTAGCTTATCGTCGGATTGGACCAACAAGGAGTTGATTTCAGGTGTGGAACACTGGTCACTCATGTTGGTAATGACTAGGTCTAAGATATTGTTGCCCCTGGTGGGGGTGTGGATAAGTTGATTCAGGGCATTGGGATTTATGAATTCCAGAAAGCATTGAGCAAAGGAGTTGGTACATCAGTAGTTTTCCCAGTTAATGGTGGGGTAGTTGAAATTGCCCATTATTAGGGTGTTTGGTTGAACCCTAATATTTTCCAGTATATCAAGAAAAGAGGAGTGGGAATCCTGGGGTATGATGGGGGATCTGTAACAAGCTCCAATTTGGATTGCAGTTTTGCCCAGAGTTAGTTGCACTTGGATAACCTCGGATGCATTACGCTGAGCAACTAGCCTGGACGTGTGGATATCCTTAATGAATATGGACACACCTCCACCATTGGTGTTCCGGTCCAGGTTACATGGCCAAAAAGTGTAGTACGAGTTATAGCCTGGTAGTGCAGGGGTGCTCTGGAGCCTTGAACCAGGTCTCAGTCACTGCACAGATATCAGTGTTCTCCATTTTAAGGAGTGCCTCAAGTGAGTGCATTTTGAGATTTAGACTTCTAGCATTGAGTAGCATTACCCTCAGTTTTTGCTTGTCTTTCTGTTACGGTGGTGAATTTGTCATTTGAACCTTGCCTAAAAAAGGCACTATAGCGGCAGCAAGAGCCTTAGCCAGTATCTGGAATCCCAGAGGCAACAGATGCAGACAATCTCTGGCAAAGCATCATGATCTGTTGACCATGTCATCCTAGGCAGACAGATACTGGATCCCATTAGAATGACACCAGAAGCTTAGCCATTTGTTGAAGTCAATCATTTTGTCCTTGTACTGCGGTATCATTCTGGGTCCCTAAGAGTTGAACCAGTTCTTTGTCATTTGATACCTTATGTTAACATTGGTTTAACTTTTGAACAGCATGTCACTACCGCTGTAATAAAGTTCGGTTATATTCCTCAGCTTATAAACAAAGGGACTATTCTAGATCTGTGGATGATGTTGACTCCCCTCACTTTTACTCATCCGTCATCAGGCCAATCATTGAATGTAAATCATCCTTTAGCATGTATCTGTCTAGTCTAGACATATGCAAAAACTGGAACGTCCTGAGGGATACCTTAGTAAAGGGATACAAAGCCTAAACAATATGTTCTACATGGACCAACTAAAAGCCCTGTCGCTGGACTCTGTAACCTACAGACTCTTAAGAGGTGACCTGTGTCTGTCATACCAGGCATCCTCCAGCACGTTACTGAAGAATTTACTGCACATGAGAAAGTGAAATGGCATCAGAAATACTTGGTCTAGGGATCTAAACCTCTTCTGCAATATCAGTAGAGTGGTTTGTAGGGACTGGTATAGCTCACTGAGGATCCCGCTGCTGTGGAGCAACCTCACCATCCACAAAAACGAGGTTCATTGCTGTTCATTTTCAACAGCAGCTTAAAACTATGTTTGAGAAACAGAAAATGTACCCCTGGACAGTCTCGTCTATCAGTAATGTACCAGAGGCAGCTCCTGCGCGGCTTATCCCAAGCATAAATACATTCAAATTATCTATGATATGAGCCCAGTTATTCTCATTAGGGGTATTATGTAGTCATCGACCATGGGATGGGTAAGGCCAATATAACACCAAATGGCTTTAGGTTAATTCAAGCACAAAAAGGGAACGTGAATAGGTTTAAAAAGGCTGCATGTCATTGACCCATGCCCCAATAAGATTACTAGAATAGTTTGAATAATCAAAAGCATACAGCTTAGAAAACTGTAATGCTATACAATTAAGAATGTTCGTAACATAGTGTAAAATAATATGATAATGCACCTCCTACTGTGAAATAGTAAGCATGAATACAAAAATAAGAAATATAATCAAACAGAAGCACAGTTTTCCCACATCTGCTATTTGTAAGGAGCAGTTCTGGAAAATACTTGAACTACTGTACACAAACATGGAACTGAAATGTCAAGAAATTTCAATACATTTGCATACTGAGTCAAGTCGTCTGTACTGGTAAGTGTTGACTGATCCATCAGCATCCTTTGGTTAATACTTTAACTAAGAAGCCAGAACACAACCAATAAAAGAAAAAATATTTGATTCTGGCAAATCTCAAGTATTTTGCTTTTTCCATTATTTTAATATTTTGGAAAGGGTAAACAGCTTTCACAAAACTCTGTCTTAGACAATATGTAAATTGTGGTTATGTAGTTCATTTACATGCCCATACAGTCCAGAGAAATCTTTAGTATCAATAGTGGTAGGGAACGAGACTTTTGCAGCTTGCAATTAAAATGATATGGCAAATATTTCAAACCAGTTGAAATCCACATACGTACAAAGATTAAATGTAATTGCCTTAATTGGAAATCTAGGTAAACCAAGGCTTTCAAATATTTATTAGATTTGTAAAAGACAGTAAGGGACTATTGCAGATTATGTGCTATTTCACAGTACGCATGTGCAAAAAAACAGAACAATGTGCATACTGAGAAATAAAAATTGCTTCATTTTCAATGTCGTTGCCTTGTGAGTGAGTTCCATTGTTTCATTTGGTCATTTACATGAGCAGAAGGGAAGGGACTGAGCAAGAAACACATTTTTCTACAATTCCACAAGGACAGATCTGGTACAGAGCCTATTGATTGAGATCCTGAACAGAATATATAACCTTGTGTTTCTTTCTGGACTACTTAGCAATATATGTGTCAATGTAGAACAGTGGATGAGGACAATATATTGAGCGGTTCGACACTTAAAAACTTCCGTTTTAATTTTATCTAGAGACGCTGTATATTCTTATGTAGCCTAACCCACCAGCTGTAGTATTGTATCACATTCTGGACTGTGCATAGTTCACGTTTACGCACCTCCAGATAGCTACCTGGGAGACATCTCACACTTGACCTCTGTAATGTCTACTGATAAAATAACTGTACATGTGTACTAGACCTTAACAAAGCAAGCAACACTAAAATCAAAACTGTATAAAACTTGCTCACTGAGCATCAATAAACTGAAAATTATCAACATTTCTGATTTTAGCAGTTTTACATGTGCCCAAACAGTCTTTTAAAAACCTGCTCAGCCCATGACAACTGATTACTAAACTGATGTGATGATTGAAAAAATAAGTTTCATTCCAGATCCTACCCACACAGACAGACAACTATTGAAAAGTTGCTTGGCCATCTGCAATCACTCTGCCATAAATTGCTATGTCTGCCAGTAGAGCCACACAGGTGTGGTAGAAAATGCAGCATATGGAACTTCTTCTAACAGAAACAGTGGTCCATCGCTTTGTTTTATTAAACAAAACACTATTCCCCTTAGAGCCACAGTAAAAAAAAAAAAAAAAAAAAAAATCACAAGACATAGAACATCCGTGAATGCACAATCGACATTCACATTATACTCCCCGTAAAACAGCACCACTGAAATGCAAGAAATGATAACCAAAATGTATATATATTTCTAGGGGCAGCCAATACTGTAGTAGAGGAACATACCTGTATCAAGTATGGATAAGAAGTTCAGCGACGATCTGGCAAACAGAGTACTCCTGCACATCTGATTAGGCAAAGGTAGTAATCCTTCACATAAGTAAATGCGTTCATCAACTACTCGGAGTACAATAGTTCCGAGAGAAACTCAGCATCAGCGTTCTATTGGATGCAGAGATGATCTGCTGAATAAATAATTAGTTGGTGGTGTTTCCTAGGTGAAACAAGTCAAAGGGGGTGATTCTTGGGCGTTTCTAGGAGCAGCAACGGCAGAAAAATTCAAAATAGAAAGGGCGCTATTACTAGGCACTTCCAGCGCCCATTTACTTTATACAGCTCCGCGAGACTGCTTTATAGTTGAAGATGGCTAGCAGTAATGGAGCAGAAGAAGCGGAGGACCCTAGAAACAATCAAAGTCAGGAATTCTGTTGCCAGCTAGACTATAATGAAGGTCGGCATTAGAACGGTAGGGGAGAAAATGCTTTTTAAATTGAGCAGTTACAATAAGCAGCACGTAGTGGTCCTTTAATCTACCACAGATTTAATCTAGAAGAATTGACAGAGCAGAAAAACTAATTTAATATTGAAAGGTCTCATTCCTTCCTCTTTTGGCAAACCCATATCCCATTCTCCAAAGTCGAAGCTTTCTACTTCATCCAGATCTTCCTCGGACTGTTTTGTAAGAGAAGTGCTAAACATCCGGTGCCGTCCCCTGGATCAGAGGAAAATGAGAGATCAGGATCAGACTGTTCCTTCGGATCCTACAAAATCCAAATCGGGCATTATGGATCTGGCACTGGCTTGGTCGGATCAGAAGACTAAATTATCGTACTCTTAACACACTGGTTCAGACAGAACCCTCCGTGTCTTCATATTGTCCTCGGACTGGATGTTCTCCTTCAGTGGACCCAGTTCCTGACAATCTCCCATCACCTTTTTTTTTTTTGCAGAGGTCAGCATCCCCCTCCATTTATTCTACTCATTCTTCCAGAAGTCTCACAGAAGAAGATGTGGACAGAGTGGTGAGGAAAATCCTCTTGGTACAGGGGCGGATTGGTTTTCCCTTGGCTCTTACCCCTCTGAGTCAGGTCACCTGACCCCGCCCGCAAGTTCCTCTTCTAACACCATCTATTGCCTTAGAGTCACAGGATCCCAGTCATCCGGAAATGTCAATTTCTAATCGGAGGATCTCACTATCCTTGCATCCAACATCTTCTCTACGACCTCAGATCCTTTCGGATCTGGAGAGCTCCTGGAGCTTGAAGCCTGCCTGGCCCAGGGTGCAGCATTCAACTTGGAAGTTTTTGGAACAGTCTATGTTCCTCAGGGCCTTGGCACTGGACAGTTTGGATCTGGCTTCCTCCTCTGGAGCTGTGCCAACAGAGTGGATAGAGGGGACAATTCAGAAACCTGCTTTCTTCGATCAGAGTCTCTCTGTGGCTCCGAGCTCTGCTTTCAAGGCTGCAAAGAGTTTTCTCTGCCTTTTTAGTCCAGATGGAACCTTCCCCCGTGGATCATACATATTCCACCAAGATTCCCCAGCACCTGCAGCCTTACTGCCATTCTTCAGTGGGACATCCTGTACTGAAACCTTAGGTTCCCTCCCAGGGAATTTTGACTTCCTCTTCTGAGACTTTCCTAGAGCATCCCACTGAGAGATTGCACAGGTAGAGGACACACAAGAAGAAACACCTAGACTCCTCACAGGAGTCCATTACCTAAGACATGGATTTCGACGAGGGAGAAGGGTCTGCACGTTCACCTCCCTGAAGATGTTCCCTTTGGAGACGTCCTAGAAATCCTTAAACAGAGATCCCTTCAACCCTACGCTGGGGGATTCTGTTCTCCTAGAGGCTTTTGGTACAGGACCTTCTACTTCCTTTGTGACTCTATCTGCAGACGAGCTCGTTGACATGATCTTTAGGCGGGCACGGAAGGAACCTGACTCCATCGAACCCATACCTGTGAGACTGGACAGGATAATGGAACCACCTTTGGACAGACAGTTTTGGGGGAAAGGGATACCAGTTGATAACATGGTCGTTGAGGCGGCTACAAAGAAGGAACTAGCCAACTAGAGTTCCACGGTCCCATCCCCCCAACAGGGAGTTGCGGGCAATTGGACAGACTGGGGAAGCATGTCTTTTCAGCGACCTTTGCCTTGCGGTCACTAAATATCTGGATCACTTTCAGACTTCAGAGAGATTTGACCAAGGAGTTAGCAAATACCCTCTCAGTGGCCGTTTCTGCAGAGGTTCAGTGACTTCTCAGCTGACAGTCCTACAGTCAGTATCCAGTAGTTCTATGAGGTTGGTTTCAAACATAGTGGAAAGGACCTTTAGAGAGGTGTGTTCAGGCAGTTGCATGAGGAGGCATGCCTGGATGTGCTTGTACAACTTTGTGGAGCCACTTAAGTCCAGTTTCATCAATGCCTCCTTTGGCAGAGCTACTCTTTTGGCCCTAAGGTAAAGGAATCGCTGTCCAGGTTTGGGAAAGATGGAAAGACCTTGTCTGCCTTTGGCATAAATTTACCCCCCCCCCCTGCAGAAATCCTACTCCAGGAATCCGCAGATTAGCCAAAAGATGTGGTTCAAAAAGTCCCAAGGTCCTTTCCATGACACATGTGGAGGAGATGCCCCCCAAGGACAGAGTTCCAATGGACGTCATTACCTTCATGGCAGAGGTGGTCCACAAAACCAGAGTTCACGAGAATCTTTCTTTGATAAACCCTACCTGCACTCCTGAATGGTGGCCTGGCTGTCCACCTCTGGAGGCAGTTGGACAATTATCCCCACACCAGAGAGCCTGGTTAGACTTAACAAAAGATACTTGGGTGCAGAGGATTATATCCAGAGGTTATACTACCATTTTCCCTACCACCACCAACTACCAGAGAAATCCCCGATGTTCCACCCAGTCAGAGGGATCAAGCAGGAATCCAGATTCAAAAGCTGCTAGAAAGAGTCATCCAAAAGGTCCCACCAGACCAGATAGGCTCTGGAAGTTACTAAAGGTTCTTTTTTAGTGACAAAGAAAATGGGGGACTGGAGACCAGTTTTGGATCTCATAAATCTAAATGGATCTGTTCAATGAACCAAGTTCTGGATAGTCACGGTTCAGTCTGTTCTCCCTTTTCTAGGCAAGGACTGGATGTGCTCTATAGATTTTCAGGATATCTATTGTCAGAGGGTGGCCTAATGGTTAAGGTGTTTGCCTTATCAAACACAAGGTGAAGAGTTTGAGTCTTACAAGGGATAATTGGCTATTCTTAAAATGGACACAAGGGCAGTTAGCCTAGTACTAATCTGTGAACCTATGAACATAAAAATTAACAGGCGATCCAGAAAACACCTACGGTTCTGGCTTGGAGCCAGCCACTACCAATTCAGAGTACTGCCCTTTGGGCTTGCCACAGCCTCCAGGGTGTTCACCAAATTCATGGCAGTAGTACCAGTAGCATACTACCTCAGGCTGCAGGGATTCCTGGTGTTTGCCTACCTGGATGACTGGCTAATTACCACTCTGACCAGGCATCAACTCATTTATGCAAGGGATCAGGTTCTCCACACCTGTGCTGTTCTAGGAATAACCATAAACTACAGCAAAACACAACTTCAGCCAACTCAGATATTGGAGTACTGCTCAACACAAAGGCTGCCACTGCCTCCCTTCCACCACAGCGAGTTCAAACAATAAGGCCACAAGTCAAGAAGGTTGTAGGAAACGCATCCGTCTCAGCTGGCACAGTTCTGTGAACTCTAGGCCTAATGGCAGCAGTGATCACCTTAGTTCCGTTGGTCAGGTTCTACATGTGCATCCTTTAATGGTTGTGAGCTACTCAGTGGTCAGTCAGTGTCATTCCAGATAAAAACTACCAACAATTGCAAAAGAGATCTTTGTTGGTGGATCCAATCCGATCAACTGTTCCATGGCCATTCCTTCATCCCCCAGCAGTCCAAGGTCATAGTGACCATGGATGCTTCCCAGATAGGGTGGGAAGGGCATTATCTGGGGAAAACCGTCCAGAGAACTTGGCCCCTGAAGAGGCCAATTTGCATATAAATGTTTTGGAGATGAGAGCATTGCTTTTGACATTGTGAGCAGTTCAAGATGATGTTCATCGTGTTTCACTGTTGCAGTCGTTACAATTGGGTTATCCTGCTGGCAGGCTACCCGCAGTCGGCCCGAGTTCCAAAGTCTAGGTCCGTCGTTGGTTGCTGTCGCCTCCTCCCTGACGTCAGTGCGCCAGGGGTATAAAAAATGCAGCCGACGCCATTTTCTTCAGTCTTTCTTGCCGTGCAGTGCCCGAAGGAAAAGCAGTTCACAAGTGCCGGTTGGCCGACTCCTGAGATTTTCAAATTCGAATTTCAGATCCGAAGTCTTCATTAAAGCTAAGTACCCTGTTGGGAAAATTTTTTTCTTGCTCCAGACCAATGTCAGAAAAAGTTAATTGTATTTCTTTTGGGAAGCAAATATCTCATAAGGATTTTCATTCTTACTGTATTCCTTGTCTAGGCCCTGACCACGACGTTGCTAGTTGTCGGTTTTGTGCTAGATTTAACTAACGCACTATTAAGCGTCGGTACGATTTTGCATTTCATTACTTTGGCAGAAAATTCAATTATATAACACCGTCGGAACAGCCGACTACCGGAGTTTATAAAAAGCGCAAAGAAAAGGACAGGCATCCGAGGACCAAAACTGACAACGAGGCTTCCGTTAGGCCTGTCGCCGGTTCTCAGTGAGGCGAGCTGGCTAGGCTGTTGGAAACTCAAGGTATTGTACACTCTGAAACTATTCCCTCAGATGGGTCTGGAGCCCCTGAGTAGGCATCGGCTTCTGAGGGTGTTTTCAGGCCTACACAATTGTATGTAAAACCAACTTCAGCTTCAAAGCCAAAGACTAAAGCAGCTCTAAAGACAAAGAAACAAGTACAGCATTCTCCTGGACAGGCCTCCATGCCTAAAAAACATGCTTAAAATGGCCAAAGACCTAATTACTTTGATCAGGGGTACCCAACCCCCTCTTGATAAGAGGCCTAGGCAAGAGATAGTATATGAATCTTCAGATCAGGTTTCCATTTCCTCTGATTCCTCTTTTGAACAGGAATATTCCCTTCCTCCCTATGAGGATTCTGATGCTGAAGAATCTATCCCTTCAGCCTCTCCTCCTGAGGATTATTCTTTTGGGGAGACCCTGCATACTATGAGGGAGCATTTCCACTGGGAGAGCCAAGATTACTCAGAATCCAAGAAAAGGCTCAGGGACTTCCTTTTATTGTCTTAGCACAGGCCCCTTGCTATTTCTCCTGTTTTAGACATTGTAGATGTATTTTCAGAGTCCGGTCTGTCTCCAGACTCTCTACCACCAGCTCCTGTTAAGCCAGACAGATACTACAGGGTTCCTGATTCACATAAATCTCTTTAGAAAAACCCTGCTGTTGACCCAGAAACTATTTCTCAGGGTCCCAAGGGGGTCAAGGCTTCCACTGCAAAAAACCCTATCCCCTCTGATAGGGATTCAAGGGCCCTGGACAGATGGGTGAAAAAGATTTATACTTCTGCTACCTCGGCTGTAAGAGCTTTACATTGTCAGTTTCATATGCTTAAATATCAGCAATATCTTATGTCACTGCTTAAACAGAAAATGTTGACAAATTCAGAATGTGCAGAAAACAAATAAATGCAGGACTTATTGCATGCAGCTGAACAAGTGGGAAAGCATACTTTGCAATGTGGTTTTGATTCTCTAGAGGCCTCCTGCAGGGCCGCAGTTACAGGTTCTGTTATTAGGAGACATGCTTGGTTAAAAGAACAGAATCTAAGCGATCATGTTAAAGCAAAACTATTAGATGCTCCATTACAGCATGATACCTTGTTTGGTGTTAAAGCAGAGGAGGTGTTGAAGAAAATGGAAGACAAAACTAAGTCTATGCAAACAGTGAAGAATTTCTTACAGGTGCAGCCTCCCAGATTTAGCAGGAACTGGCCTACAAAGAATTGGTCCTTTCCAGTGTCAGACAGGCCACAAAGAGGCAGATACAGACATCCCAGAGGCAGATCACAGCCCCAAGGCTCATACAGGCCTAAACAATGGGGTGCTTCTACCTCCAAAAGTGGAGAGGAAAAATCACAGCCATACAGGAAACAGTCTCGATGACTTTCCCCTGCCAGCACCAAGCACTTATTTTCTGGCAGCTCCTTTGGGGGGAAACTAGCACTTTTTTCACAAAATTGGCACATGATCACCCAGGACAAATGGGTCTTAAATATCGTTTCTCAAGGCTACAGGTTCCACTTTCACACCCTGCCAAGGCCAAACGATATGCCAGACCTGCCACGCAATCAGTGGGCAGAGGCGCAAAAACAAGTTTCATCTCTCATGGACATGAGAGCCATTCAACAAGTACCACAGCAAGAGCAGGGACAAGGATTTTACTCAAGGCTATTCTTGGTACCCAGAAAGGACAAAGCCTGGTGACCAACACTGGACCTGTCTATCCTAAACACATTCCTGGATATTCCAAAATTCAAAATGTTAACTCTGCAGCAGCTTCTGCCCATGCTGGGCAAGAAGGCTTGGCTTGTGACTTTAGACCTAAAAGAGGCATACCTGCATGTCCCAATCAGACAATCATGCAGAAAATACCTCAGATTTATAGCTGGCTCAATGCAGTACCAATTCTCTGCACTGCCCTTTGGCTTATCTACTGCGCCCAGGGTCTTCACAAAATGCCTGGCACCAGTAATTGCATTTTGCAGACAGAGGAATACAAATATATCCTTATTTGGACGACTGCCTTATTCAGGCAGAGAACAAGGACATTCTACTACAGCATCTGGCGTTTTTAAGAAGATTTCTAACAGGTCTAGGGTACACAGTAAACGAAAAGAGATCAAAACTCGTACCCTCTCAAGAGATAATATTCCTGGGTGCAAGCTTAAATACTCTCACGCCAGACAAATGCAGACAACTGACTACTTATTTCAAAATGTTGGCAACAAAGACCCAGTTATCTGCAAGAAAAATTCTGCAGGCTTTGGGCTTCATGGCATCCTACATACTGCTAATTCCATATTCAAGACTGCATATGAGGAAACTTCAATGGTATCTAAAAAGTGTTTGGACTCAGCATTGCCACAGCCTGGAAACAATAATTACCCTCATTCCCTGCCTGCAACAGGAGTTTCGATGGTGGGCAAAAGCCTGTCACCTCAACACGGGACAGCCATTCACCTTACCCACAGCCAGGCAGACATTGACAACAGATGCATCAGATTATGCCTGGGGGGGCCTATAAGGCAGGAAGATGTATTCAGGGCACATGGTCCGCAAGTCAAATGCATCTACATGTCAATCCGAAAGAGATGCTAGCTGTTCAGAATGCCCTGACAGCCTTCAAGGATCTACTTCATCCCGGACAACTACTGATAAAGACGGACAATACTACAGTCATGTGGTACATAAACAAGCAGGGGGGCACGCATTCCTACCCCCTCTACAGACTAGCCATGAACTTGTGGGACACAGCACTGACTTACCAAGTACATCTGCAAGCACAATTCCTGCCAGGAAGGCTAAATACTCTGGCAGATGAACTAAGCAGAAACCTAATGGATCCCCACGAGTGGAAATTGGATCCACAAGTCTTCAGCATGATAACAAGGAACTGGGGATGCCCGGACATAGACCTATTTGCCTCCCCTCACAACTGCCAACTGCAGAGATTCTGCACAAGGACTTATCACAAACAAGCATGGAAAGTGGATGCTCTATCTTTCAGCTGGAAAAACCTAACAGTATATACCTTTCCTCCTCTGCCTCTCCTCCCCAAGGTACACCTCAAGGTCAGACAAGAGAAGCCAAAAATTATACTGATTGCACCAGACGGGTCTATCTTATATAATCGAACGCTTAAAAAAGCGAATGCTGATTGATCATTCACTCCAATGGATCTCAGGAAGTTTGCACTGTAACTTCTAATAGGCGGAGCCTAAGCCTTTTGACAGAATCAAATTATGTCCTCACATTTCAAACAAATTTTCATATCTCTGGAACCACATGGTTTATGAAAGAAGTATAAATTGCAAACTCTTCAGCATAAACTATTTTATAGTGGTAGAATTCTTTAGGTTCTAGAGCTTAACCAGAATTTTATAAGTCACAGTAAACACAGTAACTATTACATTTGTAATATTTTGTAAACAACTCACAATATCTCAGCAACCACTCAAGTTACACACTTACTATCAGCAGCATTTTATTCATCCAGCTGAGAACTTTCATATGAGAATAAGAAGTTCTGTCTGTGTTACTTGGAAGTTGACATATTTAGAAAAATGTGAAAATTATATCTATATAAATTAATATTATAAAAACAACAATTAATATTTATTTACCTGTACTAGACAGAGGTAAAACATTAATGCAGTTGGGTTTGCCATTGTGTAAGCTTTAGGATGATATCTTTTAAAACCTTGGACATAGCATGGTTTTGGAATTATTGATGCAAATGTGAATAAGCAATATTTGACGTCTAGAGGCGTCAATAGGAGCGAACTGCAGATGCACCTGGAGGCGTCACTCAGATGTAATGAGTTAAGTGAAAGCTTACAATCTCGAACTGTCAGATTAGCGATTTTTTTTTTCCCAGGAAAAACAAATCGCTGATCCAAAACACATACACACAACACAAGCACACCAAACAAACAGAAATCCACACACATACACCTAAAATCTGATACCTAACCCTACACTAAACTATGCACACACCACTAACTACCCACTTACCTTAACCCTAACCCTAAGGTCCATCACTATCGCACACTCACCTCACCCGCTCCCTAACCCTAACTCACTTAAATCTGCCCTAACCCTCATGTCCACTCAATCGCACACACACCTAACCCGAGCCCTAACCCTAACTCACCTAAATCACCCTAACACTCACATCCACACAATCGCACACTTACCTGAATCCGACCGGTAACTTTCCACCATAACACTGAAAATACTGAAGCAACCAAATTCTTTCCCTAGGAAAAAATTAGAGTTTCTGCTGCTTCGATATCTTGCAGTTTCGCGAAAATAAGTTAGATCAATCAGCGTTCGCTTTTTTAAGCGTTCGAGGATATAATGTAGACCCCCCCCCAGCACTGGTACCCAATCCTAAAGAGCTTGTCTCAATGCCCAGCTTGGACATTACCTCAAATTCCTCACTTATTGACACAACAAGACAGTCAGATACTGCACAGCCAACTCAGGACCTTAAACCTGGCAGCTTGGCGGATAATGTAGCCATTCAAGACACACCTCTCTCTAAAGCAGTGATGGATGTTATTTTGGAGGCCAGGAGGCCTAGCACCACAAAATCTTATGCATAAAAATGGAAGAGATTCTGTGCTTGGATCCAGGCACAAGGTATCGACACGACTGTTCCAAATATTCCTCAGGTTTTGCAATGCTTAACTGAGATGCTGCATAAAGGCCTTTCCTTTTCATCAATTAAAATTCATGCCTCTGCCATTTCAGCTCATTATAATACAGAACCACCTATTTTTCTCATCCATTACTAAGGAGTACATCAGAGGGGCCAAAAACATAAGACCTCCAAGGAGAGCACCAGTACCTGCATGGGACCTCAACTATGTCTTGGAAAAACTCACACTGCCTCCGTTTGAGCCAGCCTCTGCAGCTGATATAAAGTTCTTATCCTGGAGGACAGCTCTGCTCCTAGCAATAACCTCTGCAGGACGAGTCTCAGAGTTACAGGCACTCATGGCTGTGGAACCTTTTATCATTTTCCATCCTGACAGGGTTTCTCTAAGGACAAACCCTACATTTATGCCTAAGGTAGTGTCCATTGTGGCCCTTAACCAAACAATTCATTTGCCTACCTTTTACCCAAATCCACAGAATAAGGGTGAGAAACTTCTGCATTCTTTGGACATTCACAGACAGCTACGCTTCTACTTGGACAGAACCAAAGCTTTCAGAAAGACTGAAACACTACTAGTGGCATATGCTGCAGGATCACAAGGAAAGCCTATCTCGAAACAGACTATTTCAAAGTGGATAGGCCACTGCATTCATTTCTGCTATTCACAGGATGGCAAATCGGTGCCTAAGGGCATTAGGCCACATTCAACCAGAGCAGCAGCCACTTCAGCAGCCTTCCTCAGAGGAGTACCAACCAAAGACATCTTAGAGGCTGCAATTTAGACTTCACTGCATACTTTTACAAAGCACCATCACTTCTCTACTCTAAATCCAGGGCAGGCTTTGCCACTGCAGTTCTGCAGGGCCTGATAGCCTCTCCTAATACTGTTTAGCACCAGCCTCCCAACCTTAGCTTTGGGATTCAATCCAATTGTAATGACTGCAACAGTGAAACAAGATGAACATAGTACAGTTGTGTACCTACCATAAATGTAGGTGTTCAAGTGTATTCACTGTTGCAGTCCAAGTTACCATCCCCCTTTTCCTTGCTGGGACCTATGTGGCGTATTTTCTTATAGATGAAGGAAAAGTTGTTTTTTGGGTATGCATGTTTATTGGCATAATTTAGCCTACCATTTTAGGGTCACCTGACATCTGGGGCAAGAAAAAACGAAGAAAATTGCGTCGGCTGCATCTTTTATACCCATGGCACACTGACGTCCAGGAGGAGGTGACAGCAACTGACGCCGGACCTAGACCTTGGAACTCGGGCCGACTGCGGGTAGCCTGCCAGCAGGATAACCCAATTGTAATGACTGCAACAGTGAATACACTTTAACATCTACATTTATGGTAGGTACGCAACTGTACTTTCTTCCCTCTGGGATGCTTGTGATTCAAATGGACAACATGTCAATTGTATGGTACATCAACAAACAAGGGAGAACCAAATGTTATCCATTGTGTCTAGAAGCTCTCAGGGTCTGGCAGTGGACAATCTCTTCTGACCACTTTCTTTTTGTGATGCACATTCTTGGGAGATCCTAGTTGATTATGGACAAACCGAGCAGGTGCACTCTTCCACACAAGTGGTCCCTCAGTGAGAAAAGTGGTGGAGAAGGTTTTCCATCAGTTGGGCCAGCCATGCTGCAATCTTTTTGCCTCTCCCCTAAACAAATGCCGTAACTGCTTTGCCCAAATTCCCACACAGGGGTTTCACGATTGCCCCTCTGTGTCCTGTATGCTTTCCCACCAACCCCAATTGATTCCAAAATTTCTGCAGAAAGCTGCCGGGTCAGAGAGCACAGTAACCCTCATTGCCCCCAATTGGCCTTGATAAATTTGGTTCCCCTTCCTATCACCTCACCTGGTTCAACCCCTGTGGAACCTAGATCGGACTCCAAATCTCCTGTCTCTCCCGATGGGCATGTCACACTTGGAAATACCAAACCTCAAGCTGGCTGCTTGGCTTCTCCAGTTCCCTTCGTAGCCAGACGATCTATGCTGTCATCACCTGTCCAACGTATAATTTTATCTGCCCATAAAGCCTTGACAAAGAAAACATATTCCAGTAAATGGAAAAGGTTTGGCCTTTTGGTTCAACAACATAATTTTGACCCCCTTTTCGGCTTCCGTTAGTCACATTTTAGATTTTCTTGGTCATTTATTTCAAAATGGTACTAGTACTTCAAACATTAAAGTACAGCTAGCAGCAGTTTCAAATTATTATACAGGTTTTAATGGCACATCCATAGCTTCTCACAAATTGAGGAAGGCTTCTTAAAAGGGACACTTCTTCTAAAACATCCTTTTATTAAAGACCCTACGCCTTCATGGGACTTAAGTTTGATCTTCAGTCTCTCACACAACCTCCCTTTGAACCAGCAGCTACATGTGACCTAAAATATCTTACATGGAAAACAATTTTCTTGGTTGCCATTACTTCTACAAGAAGAATTTCTGAGATCCGAGTGCTATCTTCTAAACCTTGGTTTTCAACAATGATGGAGTGGCCTAATGTACAAGCCCGTCCTTCCTTCCAAATGTGGTGTCTGAATCCATCATCAGTAGAACTATCAGTTTAGCAGTGTTTTTTTTTTCCCCAGGTTTACCAACAAAGGAGAATATATCTTAATTTACTGGATGTTCATAGGTTCATAGGTTCATACTAGGCTATCTGCCCAAGGGCATTTATAAGCCTAGCCCATAGTTATGTGGCTTTCGCCACCCCTTTAGTTTGAATAAAAACTATGCCTATCATTTTTCTGTGCCTCTGTCAAGCAGTGACACTGAAGTAATCCCTGGGGTATATCTGCGATCTCCCATCCATTGGTCAAGATTCCTCTTGAACAAGGCCAGCGAGGTGCTCTGCCTCACATGTACCGGGATTTTGTTCCACAGCATAGGGAGTCTCTGGGTGATGAATCTGTCCCTCCAGCACGTTCTATTTATAACCGTGTCAAGGTTTAAGTCTCCGCCCTTGTGGTTCTGAGGGATCTAGATTTTTTGAGGTGAAGCATATTCATCAAATCTGGGTTTGACATGGCCTTATATGTCAGGCACAGGTCACCTCTGAGCAAGCGGTATGAGACTGAATAAAGCTGGAGTTCTTTCAGTCGGGCAGCATAAGACATATTTTGAGACCCTTTATCCTTTTGGTGAGGAACTTTTGGGGCCTTTCAAGCTGCATCAGGTGTCTGGTCAGATACATTCGAGCGGGCATTGTACTCAATCATAGGTCTAATGAGTGATGAGTACAGGGGGACGATGACTTCCCTTGATCTAGATGTGAATCCCTTCATGATCAGGTGGGCGATATAGAAGGTTTTCCTAACTACTTTAGCAACATGATTGTCAAACGAAGACTACTGTCAACTTGGGTCCCCAGATCCCTGATGACTTTTTCTGTGCTCAGTGGATTGTCACCTATATGGTAGCTAGGGGTAACCTTGTTTTTCCCGAAGGGTATGACTATGCATTTTTGGCGTTTAACTTCAGGCCATGGCTCTGGCACCAGTTATCCGTTTCTGTGAGGCCCTTCTGGAGGATATCTGTGTCAGATGTGTTTTCGACTATGGCCAGTTTGCAGTCATCTGCAAACTTTGTCAGCCATAACCCTCCTGTGTTTGCTTGTACTTCAGAAAAGTAGATGCCGAACAAGAGTGGACCCAGGACTGAGCCCTGTGGGACACCACTTGTGACAGGCTTTGAGTCTGACATGGCTCCAGCAACTCTGACCCTGTGGGTTCTGTCGCTAGCCAGTTTGCAACCCATCTTGTGATGTATGGGTTTACATTCAAGCTGATGAGTTTTTCGATGATACCTGAGTGGGGTATTGTGTCAAGGCCTTTGCCAGGTCGAGGTAGGCTGTATGGACTGCCTTTCCTCATCAATGGCCTTGGTGACTGTCTCAAAAGTCAACCAAGTTTAAGAGGCAGGATCTGCCTTTGACAAAGCCAAACTGGGTTGGATCCAAAGTCTGCAAGTTCCCTATGTCTTTATTTATGAGTTCCATTATGATCCTCTCCATGGCTTTGCAGATAAGGCTTGTCAAGCTAATGGGCGGTAATTTCCAGGGTCTGTGGAGGCACCGCCTTATGAAGTGGGACCACAGTCGCCGCGCCACTCCTTGGAGTGTATCCTGAGGTGAGGCTAAGATTAAACAGCTGTCCTAACTGTGGGTTTAATTCTCGTTGAGTTCATGAAGCACACAGCCGGGGACACCATCCGGTCCCATGGATGCTGTGTTTTTGCCTTAGTGAGGGCAGTTCTCACCTGGGCGTTGGAGATGTTTGGGGCTACAATCCTCTGGAATAGATATCTCTCCTTTTGGGGGGGAGGGGGGGGAGAAGTTTGCACCGAACCTGTCAGCCAGTATGTTAGCAATGTGTGTAGGTTCAGTAATTTTCACATCATTTTGAACTAATTCTGAGCATATCTGGGAGTTTCCTCCTAGGTTTCTAACATAGCTAAAGAAGGCCTTATGATTGTCTTTAGAGTCCTTGGCGATTTTTCTCTCAAAATTTGCCTTGGATGATTTTATGAGAGCTCTTACTTTTTTACTTATAATGATCAAAGGTGTCTTACCTTTCAAGGATTTTGCTCTATCTTGTAGTAGCTTCCTCCTTTTGTTGTAGAGCTTGTTTATGGCTGGGGTCCACCAGACTGGACGCTTGCCTTTGGTACAGAGAGTCTTAGTTTTGTTTGGGATTGCCTGATCCATGCAGTCCTGTATGTGCTGGTAGAAGGCATTTGTAAGTGATTCAGCGGTTTGAGTAATGTTTACCACTGGCTCAGGGGCCTTAAAGGAGACCACACTAGTTTTTAGAAGTGTGAAATCGGCTTTTGAGAAGTTTTTCACTGTGGTCTTTTTGTTTCAGGTGGGCGGGATGAGGACCTCCAGCGAGATTAGTTTATGATCTGATCTCACCAGTGAGGGTATACTTCGGTGTTGAACATTTTGATCCCATGTTCGTGATGATGAGATCAAGTATGTTTTCACCTCTTGTGGGGATGGTGACTAGTTGTTCCATGGCATTTGAGTTTATGAACTCCAGGAATCTTTGGGTTAGAGTGTTCGGGCTTGAGTAGTGTTCCCAGTCTATATTAGGGTAGTTGAAGTCACCTAGTATGATGGTGTTTGGAGATACATTTATCCTCCAATGTTTTCAGGAAGGCCATGTGAGGTTCCTGAGTTTGAGAGGGTGGCCTGTAACATGCTACAAATTGCAGAGCAGTCTTGCCTATGGTTAATTGCACCTGGATGGTCTCAGATGCATCGTGCGTTGCCACCAACCTTGAGGTGTGGGTGTCCTTTATGAATATGGACACCCTCCTTTCTTGGTGTTGTCCGGATTTTGGGGCGGGCGTATGATATGAGGTGAAACCTGTTAGTGCTGGGGTGCTCTCAGGAGCCTTGAACCAGGTTTCTGTCACAGCACAGACATCAATGTTCTCCATATTGAGAAGGGCCTCGAGTGTGCATCTTGAGATTGAGACTTCTGGCATTGAGCAGCATTACCCTTAGTTTTTTTCCTTTTGGTGTTCTAGGGTGGTAGGTTTAGAATTTGAGCCTTGCCTAAAAAGGCACTATGGGGTGGCAAGAGCCTTTGCCAATATCCGAAGCCCAGGGTGACAGGTGCAAGCCGTCCTTGCGAGCAGCGTGGCTTGTCCAGCATGTCATCCCAGGCAGACAGACATTGGATCCCCTTTGAATGACACCAGAATTTAAGCCAATTATTAAAGCTGATCATCTTATCACTGTATTGTGGCATCATTCTAGGTGAAGGTAGGATACTGCTCAAGGTCAGGGTCATACCTGCCTGGGCTACATAATCAGAGAGCTCCTCGGCGTCCCTTTCATGTAGTCCAGGAGGTGCGTCTCAGGTCGTTGACACCAGCGTGGACAATGACTGAGTCGTACTTGTACCTGCTGTTGAGAGACCTGAGTGCTTGCGTTATGTGGCGGATTCTAGCCCGACAGGCAGCTTACTGTGACCTTCTCCTTACTCAGTCTGGTGGCGGGCGTCAGTGTGTCTGACTATGGAATCACCAATGACAAGTGTGTCTGGCATTTTGTTTGGCCTTAAGGGCTGTGACTGTTTGACACTCTGACTGTGTGGTCTATGTGTTGCATGTGTTGGGTCGTGAGGTGGTAGTTGTTTGGGTGTCTGCTTTGGTGGCCTCTGCTGTTTTGGTAAATTTTGACCAGAGCCTCCAGTATGTCTTTGTGTGAGTATGTGTATGATTTGAAGTTGTGATGGTACCATGTGTGACTGGGTATGTATTGTGTGTGGTTGCCTTCTCCTCCTGTCTGGTCTTGCCAGTCCTATGTTGAGAGAGCTCAGCCTCCAGTTTGGCCGTATAGTTGCATCTCTGCATGTATTTGTGTTTTGTGGGAGAAGGAGAGGATTGTCAGTGTACATGAGGCAATTGTAACATTGCCTCAATATTCCCAGGTTCACCAGTTGAGCTGGAGAGGACACTAGCAACTGATCCCTCGACATACTAAGTAGTAGATAAAGAACTTTCAAAGGACTCGGGGAAGTGGGTTTTGGGCTGGTGGGGTACTATCTATAATAAGAGTGCTTTATCAAGGTGCAAGTACTGTAGGAGTAAGTGCTAGGCTTTACAGATAGAGAATAGTCTACTTGGGAATCAAGTAGAGATGAACTTTCATTTATAAGATATGCTGGTTAGATCAGCAGTACAGTTTAGCGTGTTTTATAGCAGGGGCTGAAGGAGCTAGGAATTGGCCCAAACGACCAATGGACTACTAGTTTCTGGCTGAAACTTCACCAAATCGGACAAAAAGGCGCTCAGTGCTTCCCACTCCCACTGGTAAGCAAAGAAACTTCCCTCCTTCCTAATAAGGCAATGGATCAGTAACAGGAACTAAAAACAAAGCCCAGGGATCAGCAACTCTGAAACTGGACTACTCTAGTTCAGTAAAGTGGGAAAACAAGAGATTTTTTGTTTTATTACAGAGATAAGGAAAAAACAGACAGTAAATGCTATAAATGCTGTAAATCGGCTAGCACTTTAGTGTGTAGCCTACAGAAACAATTTGCAACAATTAGTAACTTAAAGTGCAATAAACAGTGTAAAATGCAGAAATCACTTAAAGTAGCAGTAAAACAGGCGAAATGCAGTCGCTAGCTTAATAACAGTGGGAAAGCCACAAAAATACTTATATCTGGTAGAAAGTCACTCTTTAGCTCTCTGCTGCTTGGATCACTCTGCAGGCCACCACGAGGATCTGTGCAGAGTTGGTACAAGCTGGAAAACACGTGTTTAGCGTGTTTTATAGCAGGGGCTGAAAGGAGCTAGGAATTGGCCCAAAGCGACCAATAGACTACTAGTTTCTGGCTGAAACTTCACCAATTCGGACAAAAAGGCTGCTCAGTGCTTCCCACTCCCACTGGTAAGCAAAGAAACTTCCCTCCTTCCTAATAAGGCAATGGATCAGTAACAGGAACTAAAACAAAGCCCAGGGATCAGCAACTCTGAAACTGGACTACTCTAGTTCAGTAAGGTGGGAAAACAAGAGATATTTTTTTTTTTTTTTTTTTTTTTTTACAGAGACAAGGAAAAAAACAGACAGTAAATGCTATAAATGCTTTTATGGCTAGCACACTTGAGTGTGTTAGCCTACAGGTAAAATTAAGCAACAAATAACTTTTTAAGAGTGCAAAACAGTTAATCAACACAAAAACAGTTTAAATAGAATGCAGAGCTGTATAAACAGGCTAAGATGCAGTCGCTAAGCAGTAAATATTCAAAAAGCCAGAAAAAAATACTTAAATCGGTTATAGCAAATACAGTTATAACAAATGCTCTGAAATATACTGTATATTTCCAATATGTTTGAGAAGGACAGTCAGAACACAAGAAGGTTCAGGCGAAGAAGAAAAAAAAGTTTTGTTTTACTTTTTGAAAAGGTAAAAAGGAGGAACAGAAGGCCTTATCAAATGTTCTCTCTGTATTAAGAAGAATGAGCTAATGACACTAGACTGGGAGGTGTGTCACAGTAGGGGCGGGCAACTGCAAAGCCACCAAGTATGTTCATAGACAATTGCGATTCTATCGGCCTAGAACATAAAATCAGGAGAGCAGATCAACTGTTTATCTCCTTTTCTGAACCAAAATTGGGAAAACCAGTTTCCAAAGTCATCCTGTCAAAGTGGCTGACATATTGCATCTCCTTTGTCTGGGCTAATATTTGTCTTACACGTCCCTTGAAAGCACACTCCACTAGATCCATGATTACTTTGTTTTTTTTCAATCAAGAATATCTACTGCCTATGTTTGTGCAGCAGCAACTTGAGCTACTCCCCATACTTTTATCACTCATTACAGGTTGGATCTGTTCTCCAGAGGTAGGGTGTCATTTGGTTCTGTGGTGCTCAGGAGTATCCTTCTTTGAGTCCACCCTGGATAAAAGTAGCTGGGGATGCTGTCCCATTTGTTGACGATAAAATGAAGATTGACAGATAAAGAAGTTAAGTACTTGCCATAACATTCCGTCTGTGTTGTCTATCTTCATTCTTCCTCAACTCCCCTCCCACCAACCCCCATCCTTGGCTTTTGGAAGAACAGGTATTTACATGGGGTGCGTGTGTGTGTGCGTGTGTGTGTGTATATATGTGAGTATATATATATATATATATATATATATATATATATATATATATATATATATATATATATGAAATGTGTGTGTGTGTGTATATATATATATATATATATATATATATATATATATATATATATATATATATATATATATATACCTATGGTTTACTATCATGTTTTCGAACATGTTTGTTGCAAGTACTTGCGTACTCGAAAAACCTGGTTGAAAGTTATGATAGCAACCAAGAAAAAGAACAAAGGAAAAAAATGTTGACAATTCGATTTCAAATTGTCAAAATTTTTGTAGCATACCACCACATCCGGTGGCATACAACACACATTTTGCAGGAGGGGGGGGGCAAACCCTCCTGCGCTTCCCACACCCCTGCAACTTAAAAACTCCAAGATCAGAGTACAGTGCGGGAAAGGGTAGAGTTCCCGATCCCCACTATAGTGCAATCTCCATCCAACATGCCGAGCTCACAACAGCAGTATAACTACCAGATAGTAACAGAATTTTACAAAAGTTGATTACTTCTGGGAAACTTTGAATATGGAACTACACCAAGCAAGCAGGTTTATTAGAACTTTCACAGTGTGAAGACAGAGGTATTGGTCAAAAGGCCAGCAGAAGTTAACAGTTTGAATGGACATATTCAGCATATGAGCTCAACTTTTGCACTAAATTTGTGCAAGTTGATCCAAAATGAGATTTATAAAAACGATTGGGAAATGGCATTTGCAAAAGGAATTTTGCAGTGGCACAAAATAATTTGAAAGGAGAGTTGCTAAAATGACCAACCTAAACATTTCTTATCAAAATTCCACAGTTATCGTTGTACACCACTGCATATTTATCATTTTGTTCTACTAGGTAGATCATCTGTATTACATTAAATATATTGTAAAATATGTAATTGTTATGTATATATGTATAACTTAAAGTTAAAAAAAAGTCCATTTTGTAAGTGGGATTCTGTACTATTCATTAAAGTGCAGTCGGACGAGGAACTAGATGTTCATCGTGCATACAGCTGCAGTCATAACAAATGGGTTCTCCTGCCGTCAGGCGGGTCCTCTGTCGGCCGAATTCCAAAGTCTAGGTCCGGCGTCGGTTGTCGTCGCTTCTTCCCTGACGTCAGTGCGACAGGGGTATAAAAGAACCAGCCGATACCATGTTCTTCAGTCTTTCTTGCACGGTGCCCGAAGCAGAAGCAGTTTGCAAGTGCCGGTCGGCCAGCTCCTGAGATTATGAAAAATTTGGAAAACCAAAGTCTTCTTAAAAGCTAAGTACCCCGTTGGGGAAACTTTTCTTGCCTCAGACCGATGTCAGACAAAGTTAATAATTGTATTTCTTGTGGGAAGCAAATACCGCATAAGGATTTCCATTCCCTCTGTATACTTTGTTTAGGCCCAGACCATGATGTCTCGGCCTGTCACTGTTGTGCTACATTCAACAAACGCACTATTAAGCGTCGGGCGGAGTTCGCCCAGCATTTTTTTGGGAAAGCTTTTAACTATACCATGTCGTCGAATACTCTGACACCGGTTTTGTCTAAAAAACGCAAAGACAAGGACCGACACTCAAGGTCCACGGCCTCTACCGACACCACGCCAAAGCCGACTACACGTGGTCCGGTTCTCAGTGAGGCGCCTAGGCAGCCCCTGACTACCAACGACACATCTTTGGCGGTCTCCCCTGTACCCGAGGTCCCC
>NC_056735.1:1211879591-1211927091 GCF_019279795.1 Protopterus annectens
TCATTTCTTGCATAGTAATCTTTTTTTTATTTCAGATAACTTATCTTCTCTATTTTATAATGCAACAATCCATCACATCTTCTCCACAATACCCATACTGCTACAAACAATATTTGGTATTTGTTAAGTTCACATACCCTCCCCTTCTTATACATTCCATACAATAAATATATTCCTGAATCCTTCCCAATAATACTCATTTTTAAACATCCTCTAAAATTCTTCATTCTTCTTGAACCCCCCCCCCAAAAAAAAATGTTTTGTTCTTTTTTCCTCACTGCATTCATTGCAGTTTCTTTATTCTATTACTATATATTTTAGGTTACTATTAACTAGTAATTTATCTGGTAACATACTAAAGAAAAAAATCCCCCGAGTCATAATATATCTCACACCATTTCCTTCTATTAACAGCATTTTTCACATATTCTTTTAATCATTTCCATGGATACATCATATAATATCTTTACATGATAATATTATACCATTCAGTTTCCATTAATTTCATTAAATGTTTGACTTCCAGAATTTCACTTTATTTTCATATTCTTCAACATCCATATTTTCCTGCTTATTACTTCTTTTCTCCCCTCTTTATTTTTTCATACTGCTTTTATATTTCACATATAACATGTTTCCAGTCATTTTAGTTTATTTCTCCTTTACATTCTTTATTACCCAAAAAATGTGTGGATGCTAAACATACTACAGGTTTCTTTAAACTCAGACCTCCTTTTTATTATATACAACCTCACTTTAAACTGAGTTCAGCCTTTACTCTTAAATAAAGCTGAACAATACTTCTAATATTTCTTTCTCCATCTTCAATTGAAACATATACAGCCCCTCCCCAAATAAACTAGTTTTCCTAGTGTGGCTTTGTTTAACACACACACACACACACACACACACACACACACACACATATATATATATATATATATATATATATATACACACATACATACCTTTTTCTTAAAATACAAATTAACATTTCCACCAACCCAATAACTTCTTAATTTATTCAATTATTTCTTTACACTGTTTTATTATACTTTTACATTATCTAACTTGCTTATTTATTTCTAGTATAAATATATCCAGTTTAATTTCTTAATTTCACCATCCTCTTCCTCAATTTAAGTTTAAGGCTGCTTTTTTAACAATGTTTTCAGTCCTTATTACAATCTCATTCATCCATGCCTTGTTTTAGCTATAATGACCAAATCATTTGCATATGGCAAACACATAGGTATTGTAATTCATTTCTTCAACTGCCATATTACTACTTTTATTCCATAAGTACATATTTGTATTATGGCATTCATCACTAAAACAGAGACATATACTCAAGGGACATCATTACATAACTCCTATTCTTTTTTTTATTTTTGCCATCCACCCATTTGATATAACTTTTAGACATGATTTTTCATACCATATTTTTATTATATTTGCTACTTTCTACCAAATCCCATATGCCTCTAATATCATGCAGTGTCACTTGACTCACCTTGTCACATGCCTTTGCCACATCATGTCTTGCTAACCTTGCCTCCTTGTTTTCTTCATAATCATATATATATATATATATATATATCTTTTTTTTTTTTTATTTTGCATTTGTTTACCAGGATAGTCTGACTGGACACAGGTCCATTTTCAGTGGAGGCCCGGGGAGAAAAGCTCCATAGTAACTACCACAATAAACAATATGATTAACAACTTTGAAGAAGCAAATATGAGAAAAAAAAAAACATAAAAAACAATATGAAGAAATACATGAAAAACAATATGAAAAAATACTGTATAAGCAAATAAGGAAAAATGAAATATATATACAGAGAATAAAACAGTTAACCACAGATATTCATGTGACAAATCTACAATTTCTATAAGCAGTTAGTTTCATAAGACACTAAAAAGTTATACAGTAGTTGAAGTAGGCAATGAGTTTTATGGAGAGAATGAACAGAAGGAATTATGTGATGCAAGGGCATAGCCATTTTTTCCATTAAGTGTGATTTAAGTGAGTTTTTAAAATGGGTAAGAGTTGAGGCAGAAATCAGAGCAGAAGGGGGTTATTCCAGGTTCTAGCTATGGTGTGAGAGAACAGAGCTATTCCTGAGGTATTGTTAGCCTTTGAGATACAGAGTAGAGATTTGTCGGATGAGCGGAGAGCGCGATTTGTATTATATTGGGTGAGGAGTTGGCCTAGTGCTGGGTTTTTTCAGGATGTCTTAAAACATTGTAGGCAATGACTAACTGGTAGTAATTTAGTAGTTGGGGAAGTTCTAACCATTGTAGTTCCCTTAGAGCTTGGTAGTAGTGGGTTCTGAAGGTAGTTTTATTTGCAAATTTGGCAATTTTGTTATAACATGACTCAAGTCTGGCAAGGTCAAGTTTTCTGACTTGGGTAAGGATAGGAGTGGCATACATTAAAGTGGACAGTAGGTGAGTTTGGGCAAGGTAAGCCAAGCTTGTTTTATGAGGGATTTTCTGTGACTATATAGTGTTCCCATATTTTTATGGACCTTTTTGATTGTTTATGAAATATGGATGTCAAAAAGTAGGCTTTTGTCAATTTCAATGCCCAGGAGTTTGGTGTGGTCAGAGGGAGAGACCTCATTACTGACATTTATTTCAACTTTCTTCCTTTTAAACCAAAAGAAAAATCCACTAATTTTGTTCAATATTTTCTGCCTCTTTTGAATTATTTTGATTAAAAAATTTGTATTTCATAATTTTATTGGCCTTCAATTTTTATATCTTTTATTTCATATTTTCCCATATAAATTTAATCACCCTGATAAATACCTCTTTTTAAACATACATCTCTCCAACCACTCATTCCACATTTCAACAAACACACTTTTATCTATTCCTTTACAATATCCATACCTTAGTAGATGCAGATTTGGTGCAGATTCCTCCCTTCCTTCACTAACAATTTATTCCAATTCTTCCATTTTAATTTCATGGTCTGAATATTTGTTAATATTTCCAGATACACTTTTCACTTTCCATTTTTCTACTTCTTTTTATACATTTTACTCAAGAATATTTCCACCACCTCCATAAGCTCGTCTTTTTTTATAATTTGTCACATTTTTCATCTTCTACTGCATCCATTTCCCCTTTTCTTGTTTTAACTTCTTTTCCAAAAAAGGCAAAACTTCCTCCTTTTTCCCCCCTTTAAAATGCTTTGATTATACATCATTGTCCTGACTTTTTCCCACTTTTACATACAGTACTTGCTCTATTTCTCTTATTTCAACACCCTTTTCTGCCTCTTTTCATACCTTTTCTTAATTTCTTCATATTCTGTTTACGTCTACTTTGCATATGTTCTCAGCTTCTAAGAATATTGTTATTTTCCTTATATACAGCCCAGTAATATCTCCAATTTTATAATTCACTCTCATCATCATACGTTTCTCCCATTACATCTGAGTGTGCCTCCAGGGATTTCTGTAGTTTCTCCAGTTAACTCCTACTGACTCCTCTAGGCATCAAATATTGCTTGTTCATATTTGCATTAATTCCAAACACTAGCTATATACAAGGTATCTGAAGATTTCATCTTAAAGCATTCATGATGGCAAACACAATTGTACTGATTTTTGACCTCTGTCTAATGCATTTAAAGATGTATTAAATATTGTGTATACTGTACATTTGCATTATAATAATTGCCATATTTCTCTAAATAACTCAACATTCAGATAACACAGAACTGCGTATCCTCATATGAAAGCTCACAGCTCTATGAAGAAAACTGTGCTGGTAGTATGTTTCTTACTTGAATAGCTACTGAGCTATCATAAGCAGTTTATACAACATGACAAAATTAATGTTCACTGCCTTTATTTTGGTTTATAAAATCTAGTTTAAAGCATCAAACAATGTCCTCAATATACGGATTCATTTATCTTTAATTGTTTGCCATTTACAGTTTTCTAGTTAAACTTACAATTCCAAAGATATGGATATTTGTTTGAACTGTGATGTGATAACTTCATTTTTAAAAGGCTAAAACCATACCAACTGTGAGGTAAAGGTATACATTCAAAAGAGCTGAACTGGAGGGAATTAGTTAAATTTATGTCCTGCATTCTTCTGTTAATTCATTTTTTGCTGACTTCACTAGTTAATATTTTTATTGCCTTTTCTTACTTTATCATTTCTCTGTCATTTCCTATTATAACCCATACTACTCTGTGACCTGAAAATACAACCATTTCTACCTAATCTATAACTTCATTCATGTCTTTTTAGTATATCACTTAATCTATTTCATTTTAAAAAAACTTCTCTTCTGTATTTCCAAACCCTATTCTTTCTTATCTTCAACACTCCACATTTAGCATTTTCATTACCCTTAATATATTGAGTTATTTTTCCTCTTTCTTCTGCCAAAATGCAATTGTTTCGCATTATTATTACTGACATGTTTAACAGTACATACTACTTTGTCTTCAAACATTATTTTTTCATTTAATCATATTTGTATATGCATAAAACACCATTAATTTGATTTAAATAATGGTAAAACCATAGACTGATACTCTATTAAACAACATCTGTTTATCCAATGAGTTATCACCTAATACAGAATGACTGCTTTATGCCAGTATATTAAGCTGCAGTGAAGCTCCAACTGAAAGAAAAAAAGAAAACAAAACAAAAGCGAGCATTTTCTTTACAATCAGTACATTTATTTCTGTTTGAGTGTAAAAAAAAATGAAGAAAAGGAGAAAGAAGTGTGTCTAACAGATACAGAATGATAGAGATACTGAACACTCACTGTATATACTGTAAAAATATGTATATACTAATAAAAAAATACAACCAAATTAACAGATGACCCTTTATCTAAGCTCATCAATCAATCACTATTCAAGATTTATCCAAGTTCAATAATGCCCTCTAGGCTGGGCTTTATGGAGGAGATAAACTTTCCAGGGGGTGGTGAGGCCCGCCCTCCTGTGGCATCAGGGCATCAGGCCTCACAACACCCCTGGGTGGCCAATTATTTCTCTGACAATATCCAGTGTGTCAGGTCTCCATATCAGCTGCAGGTCCTAATGGGCTAAATGGCTATTTCCTTTCAGCTCCAAAGATATTTGAAGAGAAATACAGGCAAAGGCATCCAGATATGGACATTTCACAATACAAGTAAGATCCCAAAAGGAGACTGTAAAACAAGATTTGTCAAGTAAAAGTTAAACAAATAGTAGCTGGAGTTATGGAATACCTTTGAAGTGAAGGATTTAGTGTGGAAAGTCTAATACAGGTTATGTCACAGCATGATGAAACAATGAGTCCCCAAAGTAAGGAGAAACAGGTAGAGCAGGAGACATCTGAAGGAGAAAAAATATGGACATGGAAAAGATAGAGATTTTATATGGTGCAACATTTATGCAAAGGAAAAAGCAAAACTAATCAATACAAAAAAAGAGCACCGAAAATATTTGAAGAGAAATACAAACAAAGGAATCCAGATGGGGACATTTTTACAATACAAAAAATTAGAAAACAAAAGGAAAAAGCAGAAGACCGGATTAGTAATGGAGACATTAAAGAAATAGAAATTAAGTTATGGATTACCTAAGAAATGAAGGATTTAGTGTAGAAAATCCAGATCTGCTAACATCACAGCATGATGGAACAGTGAGTCACCAAAAGGAGAAACAGGTAGAACACAAAGCATCTGATCAGTTGCCACATAAAGATACTCTGGAGCCTTCAGTAGGAAAGCAATACAAAAGTTCAGTTGGAGATTCACAGCAAAGGAAGGAACGGGAAACTAGAAACTCAGACACAGTGAGTTTCCATATGAAAGAGCAATAGATGATGCAGGATGCAGCTAATGAGAATATTTCACAGGGGAGATGTTCTGAAACTTTCTATAAAATGCCCACAGGAAACGCAGAAAAAAGAATGTGCCCTCAGTTTATGAGAAAATGATCTAAGGGAAGAGTTGCTTGATTTAATAGAGATGGATAGACATATTAAGATCAATGAAAGAAATAGATTTCAGAAAGTCATTAAGACCCAAAATGTTAGAAGTCTGATAAAACAAATGAGCACAGTAATCAAAACTATTAACAGAAATTCATGACGTAACAAAAGTAAATAGGACATATTACTGTGCAACTAAGTTAATAACAGATAAAGTCTTACCACAAAAATACAGAGCAATAAGGGAAAGAAAAGTAAGAAATCAAATCACATAATGGATGTATCGAATAGAGAAAACAATAAAGCAGCTGAAACAAGAACTGCCACTGCTAGAAGAGTATAGAAGAGAGAACAGATCAGCAAAAATACTTGGAAAGATAGATGTAATAAAATCAACAGACCAGGATCTGTCATACACAATTGCAAATAAACCAAAGATATCAGCACAGGCAGAAAACATGCAGATGCATATAAAGGAAAGGTACAAAATAAACAAGTCATTGATGACCCAAAAAAAAAAGTTTTATAGAGGATTGGAAACAAAGTAAAAGGAACAGAAACACAAAAAAATACAAAAACAAACAAACAAAAAAAAAAAAAAACAGTAGATACATTTTGGAGAAATATCCATGAAGACCTGTGAAACATAATAAAGATGATGAATGGATAGAAGACGTAAAAGAAACAGTAAAAAGTTCAAATATGCAAGATATGAAATGGGATGAAGTAATGGTCAAAGAAACAAAATTAAGAAAAACTCCCAAATGGAAAACCACAGGCTCAGATGTAGTACCTAACTTCTGGCTAAAAGTATTAACATCTGGCTATCAAACTTCACCTGCTCCCTAATGACCCAGAGGGCTAAAACCTGGAAGCTCTGGACTAAAACCAAACTCCCCTCTGACATCCAACAGTACAAACAACTATGCAACCTTGCTAAGAAAGCTGTCATCAATGATTAGAGAAACTGCTTTACTAATCCTCCTGGGTCACACCTAAATAACCCAAAGAAATTCTAACATACGATCAACCAAATTCTTCATCCAGGCAACCCCTCCTCACCCCAACCTAGCCCTACAAACACACCTCTTCAAATTACTACTAACTTTAACTCATACTTTATAGACACCATCAGCAAACAAGTCCACCATACTTACTCCAGCACAGACACTACCCTACTCCCCAACCCTCCTAAACCCTCTAACACCTCCTCGGCCCTCTCCCTAAAAACTGTATCCACCAACTACATTATATCCCTGCTTTTTAAACTTAAACTTTGCTCCCCCTCAACAGATGGTCTCCCTCTACTCCTTTCTGCAGAAAGCAGTCAACTCCCTTGCCCTCCCCATCTCTATCATTAACTGGACCATTACTGAGGCCATAGTCCCTGCAATATGGAAAAAATTCTACACCTTACCCATTCATATAGTTGGTAGCTCTACTGAACTCTCCAATTTTAGGCCCATTGCAACTCTATCACCTCTCTCTAAGATCTTGGAAAAATGCATACACAAACAAATCCTCATACAAGAGAACCTAATCACCCCCACTCAACATGGTTTTGCCCTGGACAAAGCACCTCTACTGCTCTCATTTCCTTCATTATCACCATCTCACAAGCTGGAAGCCAGAGCAAACTAACCTCTTGCCTCTTTCATGATCGCTCAAAGGCTTTTGACACCATCTCTCACCCCCCTCCTCTTAAATAACCTCTCCGAACTCAACCTATCTGCCTCTACTATCTCTTGATTCTCTAGCTACCTCAGCAACCATTTCCAGTCTGTTAAATGGCTTTCTGTTATCTCTGCTGAACTTCCTATAAATATGGGGGGTCCCCAAGGTTCAGTACTTGGCCCACTACTATAACATCTTCACCAATCTGTTATCTACCTCCTCCCCATAGTCATCACTTGTACAATACACTGATGACTCCACAGTCATCACCACCATAGCTGATACCCTCTCTAACCTACAAACCTACATACTCAGAACTCCTTTTTGTCTATTGAAAACTGGCTCAAGAACCAGCTAATCCTAAATCCAAAAAAAGATTAAACTTTTGCTCTTCATCCCTAAAACTATTAATCATCTTAAACTTTCTTTCTCTATCACTTCCCATAATAATACACCTATCACAGTGGAAACTCACACAAAACTACTTGGGGTCATTATTGACGACCAGCTGAAATTTGACCTGCATTTTCTCAGTAACATTAAGAAAACCCACCAAAAACTTGGCCTCCTCTGCAGGAATAAAAACTTTTTATCCAGTAAAGTAAAGATTGCCCTATCCCATGCCTACCTGCTCCCGACCCTTCTTTATGGCTCTCAAATTCTCAACTTACAAACCACACTACTCTCTAAACTAGAGTCCACTTACAAGGTGGCCAAATTTGCTGCCAATCACCCCTCCATTCTCATCACTGCTTAGCCCTCAGGAAACTAAATTGGTTACAGCTTCCTCACAACTTTTTCCTCTCAGCTTTAGATAATTTATTCTATACTGCACCTGCCCTTCTGTCCCAGTATTTCCTCTCATCTTCCCCTACACCCCATCTAGAATGCTTCATAGCTCAGAACAACATCTCCTTTCTATATACAAGTTAAAAATCAAAATAGGCAAGTACCTTTACAGCTATTCCCCAGCTGAGAACTGGAATAAACTTCTGCTGGGCATTCAAAATATCAAGCCTAAACACCAGTTCAGAAATGCTGTAAAAAAACACCTAAGCAATACATGACTATGTTGGTGTAATCATCCTCCTGATTGACTTTATTCCTCTCAGCCTTTTGCCTCCTGCCTTTCTTCCATACCTATTTCACCCTTCTCATCCACTAATGTTTATCTACATTACTCTTACTAGTTCTAGTTTTCTTCCTGTACCCGCATGATTACTATAGACTCCAAGGGAGTTTGTGTTATAAGTAATTCTACCCACTGCAGCTATTCAGTTGAACTGATAATGAAGAATGTAATTTCTCTACTGGATTTTTATACTCCTGTATTGTACCAGGTGTACTTGCTAATCATTTAGAATCTTAATGTCTATTATTGTAACTTAGTTTATTGTTACTCCTGGTAACTACATTTACGTAGCTATGTATTATGTTTATGTAGTTATGCAGTTATGATATGTTTTTGTGGAGTTTTTCTTCCCAGGTCTCCACTGAAAAAGGGCTTCAGCCCAGCTGGACTAACCCAGTCAACAAATGTCAAATAAATAAATAAAAATTTACATAAAGATTTAGCCCTGAGTAAGATCTTATATGTGCACCCCGAACAGACACCAACCTAGTTAACAGGAAAAATCATACTCTTCCTTAAGAATGAACCTGCAATCCTAAAAACTATAGACCAATAATTTGCCTTCTGACGATGTATAAACTATACACTGTAATTGATGCCAACAGAGTTTAAGGAAAACTCAATCACGGCAAAAGAAGAAAAGGGTAACAAAAGAAAGTCATACAGAACAAAGGATCATTTTTTTTTGTTAAATAAAGTCATAATGAAGAATTGTATAAACGGGAGGAATCTAAGAATGGCATGGTGAGATTACAAAAAAGCATGTGACAACATTCCACATTCATGGATAAAGGCGTGCTTACAGATGTATAACATACGCCCTACATTGATTAATTACATTACAGTGACTATGAAACCATGGCAAACCACTTTGCAGCTAAGCTATGATAGAGGAAAAATGATTCCAGGGATAAAAATTCAAAGGAGGATATTTCATGATGACTTTGTCACCGCTGCTGGATGTGATACATTAATGGCAGAGGGCCTGTATAATGAAAGGCATAATAATGTGGCAAGACTGTTGTATTGGGAATTGTGCAAGCATTATAGTACTGAAGTAGCTGAGAAGTTTTGGCAACATGAGCCGCAAAGCATGACAAAGAATGATGATGTTTATATCACATGGAATCACCCATTACTAACAGTTCAAAAATTAGATACGAGAAAACCAGATGTAGTAGTTCACAAAAACAAGGCAAAAGTAGCATTGGTCACTGAAATTGCTAGAAACACTGATTACAGTGTCTTACATAAAGAGGCGCAAAGTCATAAAATACCAGGATTTGCAGGCAGAAATGAGGGCAATGTGGAAGAAGGATACCCAGACAGTTCCAAGAGTAGTAGGAGCAATGGATCTCATAAAAAATAACCTACAGTCTTATTTAGATATGCTACCAGTACATGTAACTTTTATATGAACTGCAGGAGGAGTCATTACTGGGCACATTGCAGGTGCTGTGAAGAGCACTTTTGGCTAGCATCAAAGATTGAAACAATACTAATTTCATGAACTTTAATCATACTTTGACTTGGGAATGGAGTTCATTCCTGTCATAGTATTAGAAACCCAAAAGACTTGGAGAAATTAAAGAGAGTCCAATATAATTTACTATATTTATATCAGGATCACCTCTTTCTGAAGGGACAGGAGTTAGTAAATCTGTAGTGGATATAAAATAGGGGTAGTTGTCTCCAGTATAACTGATCATTCCAGTAACAATATCTACTGGACAGACTAGACAGTTGGTCAAGATCTTGTAATACAAAGTTTGATGATAAGAAATCTGAAATACTACATTTTGGAGGTAAAAGCTTATGTTACTTCTATACAATACCTTTACTATTGATAAAAAAAATTCTCTTTCCGTCATCATTTATTAGAAGTAGTTAAAAATGCTACTTCATATTAAAACTTAAGAATTATTAGTACTAGACAAAGTGAAGTGTTTCCAAGATAATAAACAGACCACCAAATGAATACCAGGTATCAGTTTGCATTAATAAATGCATTAAAATGAATAGGTTGGAAAGGATTCAAGACTACATTAGGTACAGACTGAAAAAATGTTCCTTATTTTCAATGAATTATAGATTAGAGCAGACTTAATCTTAACATTGAACAGTAAATGCAATATGGTGCTCAGAGCCTTTACAGAGGTTTCCTTTAGTATGTGACTAAAAGAAAGCAGAAGTTACAACAATTTTGTGGAGGTAAATAGAGTAAATTAATAGGGTGGGCTACTGGTGAACTCTCTACCCTTGTGCCAAAGAAGGATGGCTACACTGCCTTTAAAAAATGATTAGATGAATGCCTGGTTAATAGGGTATTTGACACTAACTTAAATGGTGTCCGACTATGAAGGCCTTATGTAGGCTCAGCATCTGTTTTTCACTAAAACACAAACATTTAAACAAGGACAATCGAGCAAAGGATATTCAGACTCATTACATTTTCCTGTACTTTTTCCTACATTGCCTGGCAATATGTCCCCCTCTCCTCACATTGACCATATATTTTAAAATAATCTTGCAATAAATGAGTCTCATCCCCATAAAAAAAGCAAGCCTTAGGTTGGCCCCGGTACTTAACACTTCCATTTTTCATGAAAATCAAAATCTAAACCAACTTTACTAGAAGTAGTGAATATAGTAACAGAGAAAAACAACTGGAATTCAGATCTTTAGAAAAGGGAAGAAGCAAACTATACAGGAAAAAATGGGAATTGTGGAAACAATACATACAGGGAACGACTTAAATGAGCTTTGTAATGTTTGACTGAAGATGACTGGGTAGATTATAAATTATGTATAATGTTTATAACTGGGAGTGTGTCAGTATAGTTTGTGATGTAAAATGCTTGCATATAGGATTGTCAGTGTGGTTTGTTTTCATTTATATAAATGTATGATTGCCTGTGTTGTAAATGATTGTTTAATAAAGATGTTTCTTGTTTACAAAAAACAGGAATTTAATAATTTATTTAATGTTGCTTATATATGATATATAGCAATATATGTGAAGTATATTTGTAAACATGAACTTGTTAGTGCAGTTTGATTACTTTTATATAAATGTAAATTTGCCTATGTCACAAGTGATAATTCAATAAAAGTATTTAAAAAAAACTTTCCTTTTTCACATTAACAGATAAGTTGTATTTCCCTTCATTCACATTCATTGCCACCCACACCCACCATCACCCTGTCCAAATATTTATTTAATCGTCCATGTTTTAACCTCATATACTTTACTGCATGGAAAAAAATCTTTAATTCTAGTTCTTCTTTTTTGACAACATTAATTTTCATTTTTAAAGTAGTTCTGGTTTATTTAAGTTTTGGGGGTAGTCTGACTTAAAAAAGCACATTTCAGCAGTGGCACAGGGAGAAAACCTGCACAGGTAAAAGTGACAAAATTTTGAAATCTGCAAAAAATTTGAAAAAGTCAATAAGAAATGACAGCAACAAAAAATAATAATAATAATTATGATAGTTGCATACTATTTACATAATATCTTGGGACGGCTGCCAGTTTAAATGTTATTTTATACAAACACATAGTAGTTACAGTAAATTATTCCAAAACAGTATTGGTTAAGTACCTCCTAGGCAAATAGCATCCTACCTGGTTGTTAAGTTTGCCTATGTATAAGGCCAGCCATGGGAAACAAATCATCAGCCTCCCTAAGGCAGGCCTTGTATGTAGGTGACATAGGCAGCCACTTAGGGTGCCTTTTGGCTAGATTTGATTAGCCAATATTTATTTTGAAATAAAGAAATACTGTATTTCTTTACTTTGGAATAAATAAATAAATAAATGGCCCATGCACCTCTGCACAAGGAAGTTCCAGGTGTGATGTCATAGGGTAAGGTGCTGAGAACCTGACCACTCAGCCTGTGGACTTTGTGCTCAGTCTGGCACATGATCTACCTGATTATTTATCTAAATAATGAGTGGTTATAGCAGGAAGCCTGCAAACTGAAATGGTAAAGTGCCTGTGGAAGGAAATTTGGCAGTAGCATAACGTTGTCAGGCAACTGCGTATTTGTGTGAAACAGTTTATATGTAATACTGTTACTCATTTCATTTAATTTCTTTAACTTGTATCACAATTAGATATCAGAGGTGCATGCAGACAGCAAAGTAATGTAGTTGTTGAGAACAAGGCCCGTCTGTGAACAAGAATGACAGACTGTGCTGTTGCTGAGTCATTATTTTGACTTTGTAGGACTAATGTAATTTGTGTTAAGCACAATGGGATACTTTGGCTACTATTTGTGTGACGTAATCCTGAAATGATTTTGTGCCTTTGTTTTTTTGTTACAGTCAGACCTCTGAGATGCATATGGTCAAAGTGGCTACAACTACTGGGTGGAAGGAGAGAGCTTTTTGTGGATGAAAGTAACTGACCATTTTTCTCAGTTTAATCAGTCAATCTGACTTTTCAGGACTAGTTTGCAAACTGGTGTGAATATTATTACTAACTTCTAGAAATTATATGCGTCTTGAAATCTGACCTTGTTAATTTTCATTTTATAGAGTTTCTTGTGGTATATGCCTTTGCATACTTTTCATATGATATCTTAGGGAGGTTGCTGATTTGCTTGCCATGGCTGGCCTTACACATAGGCAAACTTGGCAACCAGCTAAGATGCTATTTGGCTAGGGGGTACAAATACAAAAACAGTAGGGATTTTTGGAATGCTTTACTGTAGCTACTATATCTTAGTATAAAATCATGAAATACATTACTGTGACCGTTGTGATTATCATTATTATTTTACCAAATTCAGACATCTGATGTATATGTGGTCAACAATGCTTTTATAAATGCTAGGTACAGGGGCTGCCTGTGGATACATATGACTGACCCTGCTGTCATGATCAAGTTAAACAGTCATTAATTTTGTTTTACAGGACTAGCATGCATTTGTATAAAGCCAGTTTGAACACTTTATAATGGCTATATGGTATCACAATCGGACATCTCAAGTGTACACAGTCAGTAAAGTGGTTGTAAATGAATGGAGGCTATCTGTGGATAAAAGTGCATTACACCTGCTCTTGTATGATTATTGTTAGTCACTGAACTAGCATGACGGGAGTAGTGTCACACAAACTGTATTTGCTGAAATCCATGTAAAACATTGATTGCTATGACTTATGCTTGCATGTGTGTGTGTGTGTGTTTGGGAGGGAGTGTTGCACTGCACTGAAGAGTAATGAGTTGGACATATTTTCTTTCACTTTACATCACAGTCAAACATCAGTGCTATTCTCAATAAGTGCGTATCTTTGATGGTTTGGACAGGATTAGAGTGAACTGATCATCATCACATCAGTACAGAAAGTAGCAGTGCTTGGCCCTCTGGTTCATTTACTGGCTTTGACCCCTTCTGTGTGGTGTATGCGTGTCCTCTCTGCTTCTGTGTGGATTTTATCCAGATGCTGCTTGCTGCAGGTAAATTTTTGTTCCTCCAATTAACCTTTAACTAGGTGTGCAGTGTATGTGTATCCATGCATATTGTGATGGACCAAGCTTGGCAGAGCAGTATAAATGTGTGCATGTGTGAGAAGTCATGGAGCCTGTGATAGAGCTGGCTTACTAAGCACAGTGTCAGTATGTGTGCATGTATGAGAAAAATATCATGAATTTTGTTTATGAACACATACAATATTGACAGGGATATACAAAAATCTTGTGGGTAGCAGACACAGAAAAACATGTCATTATATTTCACAAATAAGGAATAAAATGCATAAGAAAATATCCAGAGCTTTGGAGATTCTGAAGCCTACTAGCCTCACACCTCCAGCTGTATAGCTGGATTTTGGCACAGACTTAGTAGGGACCTTTGCCCTTGGCTTCACCTAGTCTAAAGCTGGTCCTGTTCAGAGGTAAACAAACTACTGAGTAGCCCAAGTGGGTAAATGAGCCAGTTATACACAGAAGGTTGCTATAGCTTTTATAGGGCATGGGATAGTGTGGCAGTTATTTCTTTAACTATCCTTATACTTAAACCACAGAGGTATGCACAGAAGTTCACTACTGCTTGTCTGTGGGCAGTGTATTAAATGCCAAGTTGTAACTATATGTACAACCGAATAACCAAAAATATATACCAAATTTCCACTAAAAAGGACTGTAGCTCCCTGAAAATGATTACTTTCAAAAATCACTTTTAATAAAAAAACAAATAAAAATAAACCCCTGAGGGTTAAAACTATTTTACACACAGGTAAAGCACTTTCATCTGCTAACTGCAGACTTAATCAGAACAGTGAAATGTGTTTCTCCCCCTATACGAAACATTTTTAAAAAATCAAGATCCAATGGGAATGCTCAATCAATGAACCTTCTCATGAATAAAACAAAACCCAATGAATATTCATTAATTCTGCTCATTCAACCTGCACAGTTTTGTTGCACCTTGTTACCATACAGTTTCTAAGTATGCCTATAAAACATTTGCATGTGCCTAATATATATATATATATATATATATATATATATATATATATATATATATATATATGTGTGTGTGTGTGTGTGTGTGTGTGTATATATATATATATATATATATATATATATATATATATATATATATATATATATATATATAAAATCACATTTAGGTATAAAACACATAACATATGAAAATGATAATTTGATCTGTGATAAAAAAAATTGTACTTTAAAACACAATATTGCACTTTTGTTATATAGTATAAGAACACATTTGTACATTTTGAAAAAAAACATATGAAACATATGAAAATGCTCATTTATTTTATGTGTAAAAGTATACATCTTTAACACTCAATATTGCACTTTTGTTATTTGGACATTGTATCCTGACATGTTACCTCCTTCTTATTGTACCAGCTTTCTTTTTTTATTTTTATGTTCACTTGTTTCTGACTTTATTCTGTGCATACATATACCCTACTATAACATGTCATTCATATCCTTGCATCCAAGATTGGTTTAGTGGGAATATAGTCATTCAACCCACATTCTTTGGTTGCAATTAACCTGAGTTGCCATTTGAACTCCTTTTCTGCTAATTTGACCTTAACATTTCCTCCCCTTAAATGCACCTTTACCTGTTTTAAGATCCCAAATTTAAACACATGACTTGCATCATGTTTAAGTACGTGTCTACACAAAGCATTGTTTTTATAATTTTTCCTTATACAGTAGGTATGATCATATATCCTGTTCCTCAATTGTCTGTCCATCTTCCCCACATAACTCTGACATGCCATACACTTAGCTAAGTATATGACATGTTGGGAATAAACAACTCCCTTCCTTAAACCTTACTCTAGTGTGGTTGACATTCCCTAATGTAATTAATTTCTCTTCTATAATATCCTTACACTGCCCACATTTTTTGGTATGCCCATCTCCAGTGTTACCCTTTATTCTGCCTTTCACTCTCTCAAACCTATTCTTTAGGTTAGACCCAGTCTTGTAAACATACATAGTCCCTGTACCCACTTCACTGTAAACCAAGTTATCACTTCTTAGAATATTCCAATTTTGTCTCATTATTTTCTTTATCTCCTCAGCATATGGACTGTACTCCACAACACAAGCGCTATGGAATGAATTTTCCTTCTCATTCTCATGTTCTCCCTTGTTTTTCTCCAAAGAAGGCTGGTACAATAAGAAGGAGGCCACATGTCAGGATACAATGTCCAAATAACAAAAGTGCAATAATAAATTCTATTTGTTTTTACTTATAACGAGACTTTGCCTGGTTGCTTCGCCCACAGCCAAATAACAAAAGTGCAATCGTGAGTGTTAAAGATGTATATTTTTTAACATAGAATAAATTAACATTTTCATATGTTTTTTTTTCAAAATGTACAAATGTGTTCTTATACTATATAACAAAAGTGCAATATTGTGTTCTAAAGAAGTACATATTTTTATCACAGAACAAATTATCATTTTCATATGTTATATAATGTGTTTTTATATCTAAATGTGATATATATATATATATATATATAAGCACATGCAAATGTTTTATAGGTATACTTATAAACTGTATGGTAACAGGATGTAACACAAAACTCTGCAGGTTGAATGAGCAAAATTAATAAATATTAATTGGGTTTTGTTTTATTCATGAGAAGGTTAATTGATTGAGCATTCCCAATGGATCTTGATTTTTTAAAAAATGTATCATATAGGGAGAGAAACATACATTTCACTGTTCTGATGAAGTCTGCAGTTAGCAGATGAAAGTGCTTAACCTGTGTGTAAAATAGTTTTAACCCTCAGGGGTTCGCTGTTATTTTTTTTATTAAAAGTGATTTTGAAAATAAGCATTTGCAGTGAGTCCTTTTTTAGCATGTATTTGGTATATATTTTTGGTTGTGGGCAATGCATGTCGAAGTGAAACAAGGTGAAATACATTACTGTGATCATTATCTTTTTCATTTTCCTCACACTCAAACATCAGAGGTGAATACAGGTGGCTATATTTGTGTGATAGGGGTAAGAAAGCATACTTCTAACAGTAACAGAAATATGTTAGTGTATTGTAGTTATTCTTTCACTTTTGTCCCAGTCTGTTATCAGAGAGGTACACAGAAGGTAGCTATCTTTTTGTAGCAGTGTGAAGAGGCATGCTGTGCAGATATGAGACAGCAGTAACAATCTGAAATATATTATTATGGCCATTTGTTTTTTTCAGTATCATCCCAATATAACATGAAAGAGTTACATAGAACGCGAGTATCTTTTCTGGGGGGGGGGGGTGGAGCACTTTTCCCAAATATGCACATATCTTTGCAAGCATTTGTCTTGTCAGTTTATTGGTAATTTTCTAACCTATGAGCACTGAAACTTGAACATAACTTATTTCTTCCTTGAAAGAAAAATGTAAGTTCAAATTTATTTCCTTATTTATGAATTTTGTTTTAGCCATCACTGAATGAAAAGGTTAAAGGAAAACTGTAAAATGTACTCCAGAGCATCTTGAATCATATGGCCTCTCAGGACCTATTTGCCCCCAGGCCACCAGCTTAATTCAATCATTTCCTTCACGGGTTATTACAGTAGTCTTAGCCAGTTTAAAATGATGCAGGAAAAATGAAAAGAAAGACTGTGTAAGAAGAGAAGAAATGATCAACAAAGACATAGACAACCTTCAGACACTGGACCAAACATAGTCTGGCTTTGTCAAGGGAAGGTCCTACATACTAAACCTGGTGGACTTCTTTAAGAAGGTCACCAAGACAATGGATGAGGGAAAATGGTGCATACTGACCACCTGGACCTTGCTAAGGCATTCAGTACAATACCCCATTTGGGTATAGTTGATAAACTCACTGAACTGGGCATAAACCCCTACATAACTCACTGGATTGGCAATTGGCTCAAAGACAGGAACCAAGAAGTCAGGATTGTTGAGACCAATTCCACTAAAAGACCAGTCATCAGTGCGTACCTCTGGGCTCTGTGCTGGGATCATTCCTATTTGGCATCTACTTGTAAGAAGTAAAAAAATAATGTCAAGGGCCTTTGGATGACCAAGTTTGCAGATAACTGCAAATTGAGAGCTATCATAGATTCCCCTCATTTATTTATTTTATTTATTTGACATTTGTTAACTGGGATGGTCCAGCTGGGCCAAAAGCCCATTTTTAGTGGAGACCCGAGGAGAAAAGCTCCAGCGTAAATACATACAGCATTGAAAAGTACAGTTTGTGAATATTATAAGACAAACTATAACATATTATTTTATGTTGGCATACAGAAGTACAAGCAGTTTCCTAAAGAAAAGAAATTGTGAACAGGCGGAAGGTAAACATGATAATATTTAGTTGTAACAAGGCAAAACAGTTATAAAAACAGACATATATTTACAAGTTGTGGCTACAAGTAAAGAACAAATATTTACATAGCTTGTAGCTGCAACTTAGTGAGAGGAATAGTAATGATTTGAGAGAGAATAGGCATCATAGGAGTTATTACACACACAAGTATTTTATATATATATATATATATATATATATATATATATATATATATGTAATACACAAGTTGTGGTTACAAGTAAAGTACAAATATTTACATAGCTTGTAGCTGCAATTGAATGAGAGGAATAGTAATGATCTGGGAGAGAATAGGAGTCATAGGAGTTATTACAGTAAGAAGAGGTGCTGCAAGATTATGAAGTTTCTTTAGTGCATAGCAGTAGTGAACATTATAAGGTAGATTTGTGGCAAATCTGGCAATTTTGTTATATACTTTTCAAGCTTGGAGATTAGTGTAGATTGTATGTTTCTAAGAACTGGGGCTGCATACAGTAGGGAAGGTAGGAGGAATGCTTGGGCAAGAGAAAGTCTAGAGTGTGCAGTAAGGAATTTTTTATTTCTATATAGTAAGCCTAGTTTTTGATATTTTTTTATGCATTGTTGAATGTGAATATCAAATTTTAATTGATCGTCAATTATGGTACTGAGTAACTTAGTGTGAGGTTCTGCTTTAATGATGGTGTTGTCAAGAGATGAGATGGTAAAGCTGGACTTGTGATGGTATAGTGCTTGAAGGAAGACAAGGAGTTTATTTATTTTATTTATTTATGTATTTTTTGGGCATTAAGATGAGTTGATTTTCTGAAAACCATCTTTTAAATGGAGAGGAAAGAGGTTTGGGTAAGTGAGTGAAGGTGAGAGACCTTGTAAGAGAGAGAGATAAGTGTAGTCGTCTGTGTACTGTATAAGGGACGAATGGCTGCAGGATGTATGGAGGTTGTTAGTAAAAATGCAAAATAGAAGGGGCACCAGGATTGAGCCCTGAGGGACATCTGTTTGGATTGGTAGGAAGGGAGAGCAGGAAGTGTGCCATCTGACAAACTGTAATCTGTTGGTGAGGTAGCTGGAGAAACCGTTGATAGTGGAGGTTGAGAGCTTCAGATTGGATAGTTTAGTGAGAAGTTTAGAGTGAGATGTGGTATCAAAGGCTTTGGAGAGGAATAGACAGGAAACTAGGGGATTGCTATTTCTAGCCTCTGCTATTGTGTAGGTAAAAGATAGAAGGGTGGTAGAAGTACTGTGGTTTGGCCTAAACCCATGCTGTGTGGAAGTCAAATGTTTTGCTTGGATTAGATGTTTATGAAGCTTGAGTGTGAATGCACTTTTTAAGAATTTTAGAACATGGGGAAAGGATGGCTATAGGTTGAAAATTAGAAGGGTCAGTGGAATTTCCTCTTTGTATAGTGGTATTGTGTAGAAAGATGTCCATATGTCAAGGACTGTGGCTTCTTGAATAGATCTATTTATTGACAGGGAGCTAGAATATGTTATAGAATCTGAAGCAAGCTTGTTGAACTGGAGAGGTAAGTTATCTGCAGATGGGAACAGGTTTTAAGTTTGAGCAGGTGTGATTTTAGATAGGCAGTTGGAACTGGTGTAAGTGAGAAAAGGGTTCTATTGGTTATAGAAGGAGGGGTGGTGGTGGGATTGGTATAGTGGGATGCGAAAGTAAGTTTACTGATAGAGGCTATAAAGAAATTAAGAAGGCAGGCAGTTTCTTAAGGGGTATTTGGGTTGGGGCTCGGGGGGGGGGTGGGAAGAAAGATTTCCAGGGTGAAGAATGTTATTGCTGGTGGTCCAGAATTGTTTGCGGTTGGGGTAGTGGTTGCTTTAGACTATACTGTAGAAATTTTTCTTGTCTGTTGATTTTTTTTTTGTTAGGTTTCTGAGTTCTTTGTAGTATTGGAGAAGTGATGGGAATTTGGATTTATGCCAGGATTTATAGATGTGATCTCATTTATGCATACGGGAGTGAGTCTCATTTGAAAACCAGGGGGGTATAATTAGCTTTTATTCTAATTTTCCTTACGGGTGCCAGTGAGTTAAGAATGTCAAGGAAAATTTGGTTGAATTTATTTAGTGCTTAGTGAGGGGGAGGTGGTGGAGAAAGGACCAGTTGCTGGATGACAGACCAGTTGCTGGATGACAGTCTGTTATTGAAAGTTGCAGTATTAAAGCTGGAGAGTTTTTGGCAGTCTCTGTAGATGTGAAACTTGGGTGAGTGGATAGTGTGTATTTGGATAAGGATGGGAAGATGGTCACTCAAGGAGTCAGGTAGGGTACAGGGGTGGTGGTATAGATTAGGATCAGTAGTAAGGATCTAGTCTGTCAGCCATGGTGGTGCAGCTGTTAATGTTGTCACCTCACAGTAAGAGGGTATTCGGTTCCATTCTCTACTGGAAAACCTTCTGTGCAGAGTCTGCATGTCCTCCCTGTGATCGACTAAACTTTAAAAGACATGCAGGTAGATGCGTGAGTGTGTGTGCCTTCTCTGAAGGTTGGGCACCAGGCTGGCAACTCAACACCATAAAATCTACTGCCAGTCATAAGCAGACCGGTGATCTGCTGTGATTACCCCTAACCAGGAAAAGCTGAAAGACTTTTTAGTAATGATCCAGTCTAGGATTGAGCTGTTACTAGAGTTATGTGAGTGGGGGATGCGATGAGTTGACAGAAATCATGAAGATTGATAACATTAGGGGAGTCAGGGAAAATACTTTTGTCCAGTCAATATATACATCTCCCAGGATGACAGTTTCATAGGGTATATTGTGGGAGATCCATGATAGTATGTGCTCAAGGATGGGGATACTATTACCTGGTGGGATGTAGACTGACACTATGGCAAATTTTTTTATGGGTGTTTAAGTGACAGTTGAGAACTAGTAGTTCAGTTAGGTGTAAGATAGGTAGAGATATAGGTAGGGGGAGAGGTTAAGTTGATTATTATAGACTATGGCAACACCTCCCCATTTTTGGGGATTCTGTCTAAATGGTTCATTGCTAGAGATATGGGGTTTTAGCCAAGTTTCAGATAAGGTTAGGATATGTGGGGTGGGTGGGCAGTCCATGAGTGAAGCTTGGTGGTTTTATTGAGAAGGCTTTGTAAGTTCATTAAGTAGATGGATAATTTTTTGGTGGGGGAAAAGGTTAGGGGAAAAGTTTGGAGAAGAGCGGGAGCAGGGATGGGATGGGGTGGGGGAGGTTGGGCTTGAGTGTACAGGTAGAGAGACCAGGATTGGGGAGAATGCCTCTGACTAGTAGGAGAGTTCTAGTGCATGAGGTAAGTTGAGGAAGGTAGTGGTAGTAGGTGAAGTGTTTTAGCTTTGGTCTGGGGGTGTGAGAGGTATAAGGGGGTATTTTGATTTTGTGGGGATATATATGGGAGAATTTATAGAGATGGAGAGATTGTGAGTGAATGGGTACAGACCTTATTGTGAGGGCTATAGGTAAAAATAGGAGATAGTTTAAGATAAGAGAGTTTAGTGTGTTATGAAGTTGAGTGTGTGAATGAGAGGGGTAGTTGCATAGCTGTGGAGCATGATGTGGTTTGTTCTGGGTAAGATATGGAGGAGGAGAAGCAAGAGTGAAGAGCGTAGATATAGACTGGGAAGGAACTAGTGGAAAGTAGGATATGTAAGTCAGGTATGGAATGAAGGAGATTTGGAGTGGTAATGGTGGTTAGGTAACCTTTCTAGAGGTATTAGACAAGTGAATATGGAGAAGAACACTTTGGGGAGTGAAGTAGAGTGTGAATTGATTTGGGGGTGGGGTTTGGGATGGGTTGGGGAAGGGCTGTATTTGGGTCTGGGAGAGGAAGTTTATTACTTGTTGGAAAGAGAGGGGGTGTGGTTATATTTAGGTGGCTAGAGTATACATTTAGGGTATGAGGGGGTGGGTGAGAATTGGGGTAGGTTAGGGGAGCAAAGTGAGCCCAAGCATAGCGAGAGTGAATAAAGCTGGGAAGAGCCACGACCACAGAAAATGTTACAAAAACAATAAAATAAATTAGGTAAAACTCCAGTGTTTGCAAAGTAGAATTAGAGCAATATATTCTTCTTTCTTTGTGGTCTATTTTCCTTAAAAATCACTTATGGACTAACCACTAGGTGAGCACTCTAGTTATGTCCATACAAACACTTGCTGCTAGATGATCAGACACAGGCTAAAAGGAAGGGGTGATTTCAGTTTTATCAAGAGCCACGACCACAGAAAATGTTACAAAAACAATAAAATAAATTAGGTAAAACTCCAGTGTTTGCAAAGTAGAATTAGAGCAATATATTCTTCTTTCTTTGTGGTCTATTTTCCTTAAAAATCACTTATGGACTAACCACTAGGTGAGCACTCTAGTTATGTCCATACAAACACTTGCTGCTAGATGATCAGACACAGGCTAAAAGGAAGGGGTGATTTCAGTTTTATCATTTTTACTGAAATGCTGTTGTGTCTTTGTGTATAAGTTAATTTCATACAAAGTAACTTTGCGGCTAGACAAGGACAGTAGCATTAAGCCAAAGTGAACTATGCGGCTAATCACCATAACATTTTAGTGTTACTAGCAAAATGGGGGTGGGGCATGAAGGTAGAGCTTCAAGTGACTGGGAAACCTGGACTCAAAACTATAGAGTAAGCACATGATTTAGGTCATGCCAAGGCTACAGATCAGGTAAAATGTCCCTGATTAAATATATCGGTATTTACATACAAGGAAGGTCACTGAGCATCAAGGAGTTTTGGTAGAAGGGTTGAGCCATTTTTGATTTTAGTTGGTTAGGAAGTTTCATTTTTGGCAAGAACCATGTAGATGGGAACGTCATGAAAGTTGAATATGGGGCACACTTACTGGAAAAGAAAAAATTAAGAAGGATAAGGGGAAGTTGCAAGTAGCATAGAAGATGATTTCTACAAAACAAAATGCCAAAAGAAAATAGAGATTCTGTTTTGTTTGTGCAAAGTACCATAGTTACCACTCTAGTGCCCTATTAACTTTACAAGACAGGTAGCATGTAATTTATTTGCTTACAGCTTGATACTTAGGTTAAATCAAATTTGGACCAGTTTTACTAAATTATGCAGGTTACATAGCTAGAACAGTCACTAGTGTTATATGGTAGGCAATAAACTATCATTAAGCAACAAAAAAAAATGGACTGCAATTGTCTTGAATCAGAGGGTGTGTATGCAAATACAAAATCACCAAAGCAGGTGAGAATAGACTATTATGTGTAAAACAAATGAAAAAATACACCAGTGAGAAAAAAAAACAAGCAAATGCTAACATTTATGTAACAACAATGAGAAATCAATGTTTGTCTGGCAGAAGTAACACTTAAAACCTACAACATGCCTGGCATGCACAGGAATGCACCCAAGTTTAGGCAGCGAGAGGGGCCAGGTAAGTTTGAAAATGGCACCCTTCGCTTACAGCACCTCTATTAGTAAACCTCATGCCTCATGACACAAACAATTTACAAGAGGGTTTAACAGACAAATGACGGATGTCCAAAGTCATGGATTAAAACTCAATCCTAATTAATAAATTATAGTGCCTTATGGGAAAACAGCCACCCAGGCTAATTACACTATCGATAAGACATCCCTAAGATTTGTCCTGGCAGTCGGGGATCTGGAAAGATACATAGACAGTTTGACGAACATGTGGGCCAAGTAGTAGGAAAATCATTCTATGTCACCCAACTTGTAAGTAAGGGCATGGCATCCGCGTCCAAGGAAGGCATAGTGCCACTTTACTCAGCCCTTATCAGCTCCATCGTTGAGTATAATGCTTCCTTCACATAGTTTCTTTACCAGGAGAATCCAGGGTATGAAAACATTGCTCTCTGAGTCACCTTAAAGCCCTATCTCTGTACTCTGTTTCCTACAGAGATCTATGCCTAACATACAAAGCATCCTTGACTCCAGTTCTAATGGACCTTTTGCACATCCACAAAACAAACAGCATCACGTCCTTTAGATCCAAGGATTTAAATTTTGCTTGCAAAATAAATAGAACATGTTGGCTAGACAATCTGTCCCATGGTTCATGTTCATGGTGAAACTGTTTTTTTTTTCAGTCGTAAGTCTTTCCAGCAAGGCACAAAAATTCACAAATTACTTCACAAAAATCCACTGTACTCAAGTAAATCAAAGCCATTAGATGATTATATGTTCAGAGATACCAATCCCAATGCCTAAGAAAGACCCTCAAATAGCCTACCTCCATAAAAAAAAATAGGTTAAGTTCCCTAAAACCCACCCATAAATTCAGATTGGATTTAAACTATCCAATACAGTCTGATTTCCCCACTCCTAAAGGAATTTTATTCCACCATACACATGCTTTCCCATGAAAAGTTATTCCATGTTTTACCCAACATACAGTTCACCAAATAGTTATTACTTCTGGTGTTCGGAGTGCAGTGTTTTATATACTCCCCCCACAATTTCCAAATTTGTTATTAAAACAATTACACATGGTAATAAGGTCTCCCCTAACCAATGTGCATTTAACTGTATATAAAGACAAGGCCTCAAGTCTCTCTTGATAACTCACACCTGCCATCCCATGAATTCTCCTGGTAAAATGTCTTGTTATCCTCCCCAGTCTGTCTCACTGTGGCTTATTATAGACTCAGTAAAACCCACAACATTCAATAATTTGTATCACTATAATCTTGTATGTGGGAAGCAAAACAGTTTTGTTTCTACTAGCAATATTTCTGAAAATGCTTTCATAATACCTTCTAATGATATCCAACAAATGATAATTAAAAATTAAATTATCAACCTTTACACTCAAATCATTAATAACATTAACCTTTTGGATACTTATATTGTCCAATGCATAGGGATAATTGGGATTATCAGTACCAGAAAGCATAATACAACTGTTCTTAACATTAAACTTTATTTCATTCCCTATGACCCATTTAAATAAAGGATCTTACTAAGTATCCAAATAAGCATGCAGGGAAAACTGGTCAGGTAACTCTGAAATAACTGAACCCATATCAACATCATCAGCATATTTTGTCAACTAAAAATTATCAGAAGGAGAACTAGTTAACAGTATTGGACTAACACTGAACCTTGTGGAACACCCTTTATAACCATCCTGTCATTAGAAAAATAATGGCCGATTTTCACCCTGCTACTCCTACCATCCAACCAGTTTGAAATCCATCTGATTTATGTATCCATTAATACTCAAATTCATTTAATATAGCTAACATTTTATAATGGGGCATGGAATCAAAAGCCTTAACTGAGGACCAACTGGCAGTGCAGCATTATCCATAATTTAACTTTTTTATGTTGTCATTTTTGTTTTTCATTTTTAGCACCAGTCATTTTGTTTGAATCTGTTATCCTTCCATCCTTCTCTTTTTCTTCCAGCTAACGTTATCCATTGGATCACAATATCAGCATTAGCATCCCCTTTTTTTCAGCCACCAAATCACCCTGTAGCAGGAGTATGCCCTTCTCCACTGGCTGAGCATATCCCTGAGCTCTTTTCTTCAGTCTCCCCGTGACTAATTGCCTTATTCAGTCTTCCAGGCAATCTGCTTTCCAACTTCTCTCTCTCAGCACCTGATGTTACTCCTCTCATTCATATGGGTCCTGTCCCTATCGCATCTCAATCAAGAATGACATTTCCAACCATTTTCCATTCCAATACATTACTATTACTTTCTCTTGATTTGGTAATTCTATCACTCCACTTTCATTTACTTAGTCTGTTCCTTGTCTGCCATGTTGGTTTTACCTTGAACCAAAAAAGCAGCCCTCTGGCACCATCAAGCAGTTTAAAAAGAGTAAAGAAGGTTCCTCAGTGCTTTGGCCAAATTTTCCTTGGTCCGTATGAATAACATCTTTGGTTTCCTCTGAAAAGAAGCCATTGGTCTGGTGGAATTAAGTAAAATAAAAATATGTAAGGAAATAAGTCAAACCAGTAAATACTAGAGTCAGAGAAGCCCAGCAGGGATAATTTGTTCAGTAAGAGTGGATGGTCAACCATACAAAAAAGCCTTTGATATCAACCCACACAGCATACTAAGAAGGCCTTTTTCTGTGTTGGAAAAATATAATCTATGGCAAGATACAGGGCTTCATTTAAAGCACATTATTGACTTATTTTCTTTACTTAGTTTGTTTACTGGTATAGTATACAGATCACAACAGATCATTTTGAGGGACAGTCTGGATGAAAAAATTAACAAAATAATAAAGCAGAACAAATTCACAAACATGGAGTAATCACAGAAGACAGATAATCCCATAGATAATTGAAGCAATATGTAAATATTATCAGCAGAGTAGAAAAACAAATGTGAGTGAATTTTAGCAGTAAATATGGGATGGATGCAGCAGGTGTGAACAGAGGGTAGAAGTGATGCAGATGAGGAGTGAATTATGTGATGTATATAGTGAAAACGCACTTGGTCAGACTTTTGATGAAGATGTCTTTTGATTTGTGCTCTAAAAGTGAGTAAAGAAGAGACTTCTTTTAGGGGAGGGATTTCCAGAGTTTCATTGTAACAGTGGAGAAGGAATTGTCAGTACATAGCAGTTTGGTTTGGGGTGTGTGGAATAATGGAGTTAATGGAGAGATGTTCCAGAGGTTGTAGGGGCATGATTTTATTATTGAGTTCGGCTGCAAGAGGTGGTAAGGTGCCTGGATGAAATACTTTGAAAACAAGAGACCCAAGGAATAGCTCAACTCTGTAGGAGACTGGTAGCAATTTGGCTTTGGAGACGGTGATGCAGTAGTATTCCTGGAAGGATTAGAAGTGAACTGGCAGATTTTGTTTTTAATAGACTGTAGAGTGGATGAGTTTTTTGAGGCTGTGGTTATGATGGGGAGCTGTATTCTGTACTCACAGCCTTTCCTGCTTGGTTCCTCTTTTAAATTTAAAGAAAGCTTGTTAATACTAAATTTTAACAATTTTCTTTATTTGTTAAATTGTCACTATGTAAATGACTCGAAGATTGTAAAGGTTGCAAGATCTTAGTCTGTAAATGACTTTTTTTTAAATATTGTACTGCTAGCATGCTATTTTGTATATTTGCTGTCATCTCTGGAGCTATTCTCCCCGGGCCTCCAGTGAAAACGGGCTCTTCTTGGCCCAGTGGACTTTCCTGGTCATCAAACTGAAATAAATAAGTTGAGCAAGTAGAACTCCTTTGCCTGTTGCAGCTCTAGCTGGTTTGGAGAGAAAGAGAGAGATATTTGCCAGGAACAGAATAAAAGAGAACTGATATTTTTCCTGGTGCTTTCAATGTGGCTTTGGATAAGTGGCTGGCTAAGTCATTCACAAGTATCTAAAGGACACGATTGTTTCTATAGGGATGCCATTGAGGTCTGTGATATTGAGATTTTTAGAAGGTTTTTTCAGCTTTTTGACACTCCAAATATCATTTTTATTTTATTTTTATTTAATTTTTTATTTAACAAAGTCCAACTGGGACAGAGCCCATTCTCAGCAGAGGCCCAGGGAGAAGTGCTCCAAACGCGTCATACTTTTTGATCTGTAGGAGTTTAGGAGTTGCTTATAGTTATTTAAACAAGAATTAAGAGAGTGGAGGTCAGAATGGAGCAGGGTTTAAATAGTTCAATGTAAGGGAATGGACTGATGGATAACCATGTCATCTGCATGAAGAGAGATAGGAAGGTTAGGGAGGTCTGAAGGTAGTTTTTTGATAACGACTGAAAACAACAGTGGGACAAATATGGTTCCCTGGGGAACTCCTCTGGTAAAGAATGTTATAAAGATTGCTAGAGAAGAAAGGAATGAGCCTATTTTGACTCTGAGATGCCTACCATGTGATAGTATTTGGGCTAATCTTGATTTCTTGGAGGGAGTAAAATGGCAGGAAGTGGTCAATAAGATCAGATTTGGTAAGGTCAATGAAGAGAACTCCTGAAAGAAGGCATTCTTTATCCATGTTGGGAAGGATCTCATCTATAAGTGGCCATAGTACTGTCAATATGCTCTGCCAAGCCAAGAATACTTACTGTTTGAGATGTAAGTTGGATGTAAGTTGACAGTTGATTGTAGATTCGTTTTTCAGGCATTTTCCCAATTATAGGGAGGATGGAGATAGGGCGGAAGTGGGAGGCATTTTCTTACTGAGGCTGATGGGAATGGATTTGACAAGAACAATTTTCCATGTATCTGCCATTATGTTTTGCATTGAGCAGAGGTTATAAATATAGAGAAGTGTGGTAAGTAAGTCTTTGCAGAGTGATTTAAATCAAGAGGGTGCATCCAGGGATATGTTTTCTGGTTGGGGGGTTAAGGTGTTTTTGACTAATTTTCTTAAACTAGAAGAGGGGGGTATCAAAGAAAGGGTGGGTGAGTTGGACATAGAGGCTGTGGTATAAGGGACATGGTTGAATTTCTTCAGAAAGTCAGAGTTGGCCTTGAGAGGTCTGAATTGTGATAGAGGAAGAGGTGAGATCTTTGGATTTCCCACTATGAAATGATTTACTTACTGCCAGAAATGTTTTGGTTTGCCTAGCTGAGTAAGTTGCTTGTTTAAGAAATTGTGGTTTTGGCCTGCTTATGGCTTGCATAGCTAGATTGCATAGACATTAATAGGCAGTACAATTTTCTGGTGAGGAGGTTTGTCTCCATGAAGACCACACATTGTCCTTAAGTTTGAGAAAACATTTCTGTTTAGTGGTTAGCCATGGGGGGGGGGGGGTATTTCAAAATGTGCTGTGTGAGAGGGCTGAATTTATCTTGAAGTTGAAGGAGGGTATGTGAAAGCTTTGGCAGCTGAAATGGGGTACAGTACATTGGTAATGGGAGAGCAGTCAAAAGTTGCTAGCTGTTTTGAGGTTTTTTGTACTGATGTATTAAAGTAAGAACAATTATGGGACGAGAGGCTGTGTACAGAGGTGGCTAGTTAACATTAGCATGTTTTCCTTGGAGCATGGGAATCAACAGCAATATGTGATGACTCCAGGAATCTTATTTTTTTTTTTTTGAATGACCACCTAGGGAGTAATGTTCTCTAAGTCAGTAGGGGAGAATTTCATATCAGACACCTGTCTGCAATATTGATTAGTATTATATCTAGTAAGAAGTCATGGCCAGTGCATGGATTTGGTTGGGTAATGTGGTAAAGTTACGATCTGAATGAGATTAAAACAAGAGTTCTTTTTTTTGGGGGGGGGGTACCCTCTTTTGCATATTTCCCAGCCTGCCAAAGTTAAGGGCTCCAGGATGAAAGAATAAAATTATTCCTTTTTCATCAGCATTAAAGGGTTTTTGAAAGGGTGGAAAAGTTCAACTAAATATTAGGAAAAGACGATAAGAAGTTGAAGAGATTAGTATTTGTTCTGATGGTTAGCTGGTCAATGATTCAGACTGGAACAGTGATAACAGTAGTTAGGGAGTAAGCTACAGAAGACATGGCATAAATCAAATACCATTCTCCTAAACAGCATCACCAAAAGCACTTAAGATCCACCAATCATGCTGTTAAGTATGAGTAGAGAACCTCCCCCTACTGTTGTGTTGGATGGTCGATCCACCAATCATGCTGTTAAGTATGAGTAGAGAACCTCCCCCTACTGTTGTGTTGGATGGTCAGATCTGTTTGCATTTTAATTGCTGGTGATGCTGTGTGGCAGATGGTTATCTGGTTTAAACCCCATTTAAGTAATGCTGAGGATGTCAGGGCTATAGGATTGTTACCACTCATGTTCTGTTAACACTTCTGGCACTGACATTTATAATAATCAGCAGGTTTCTTAACCTTTACGTTGATGGATCATAGATGGTAGACAAGGGGCTGTATTGAGGTTATAGAAGGGAACTTGGATTAGATTTGATTACCCACACGAGATAAGATAATATTTGAGGAAAGAGTGTGAGAATCATAAGAATTTTCTGAATGAGAGGTTAGTCTGAAAGTATTGATGATGGGGGAGGAATGCATTTGGAATTAAAAGAATATAGAAATACATGTCTACTTAAAGAAGGCAGGGCTTATTGACAGTGACCAAATAAAGTTTAAAATGTGACAATTATGTGATCTGTAAAGGTGTCTAACAGAATGAAATGGGGGGGGGGTTGTGATGTAGATAGTTGAAGCTGCTGGATGAGAATGTGGGACATCAGCTGTATGCCTGCTGTTTTGGGTTGGCTTCACATACAAAGAGAAGAGTAAGTACAACATGGGACATATATATATATATATATATATATATATATATATATATAGGAGTTACGAAGCAAAGAACGGTGTTGGTGTCAACTGCAAATGGGGGTTGTTTAAAGTAAGAGGAGGGTGAGGGCTGATAATGTTAGAGACAGCAACTGTGATGCTGTACTGTTGAGTAGGGAGACAAGTCGAATAAGAGAGGGTACATTGAGGAAGGGGGTGGATGAGAGTGGGGAGGAGAACTGAGTGAGGAAGTAGAGTGAGCAGGGAATTAATCCAAATGTAACCACTTATGAGTGTAAGTAGTATAAATACCACTTTGGGTTTCTGCTGAAAGAGGCTACTAGCCTAGTGGGACTAACCCAGTCAACAAAAGATAAAATAAGTAAATAAATACATAAAATGACTAATATGTTTAACTTAGATGAAGATAAGGGACAGCAAATACAAAAATGTGGTGGGAGAGAGGTAAGCGGATAGAAAATGGGAGGTTTTATCTATCATTTATGTAAAGAGGGAAGGGTTTGTTTAGTTTGGGAGTAAGAAGTGTACAGGGAGAAGTGAGACATGGTTATCAAAGGAGAACATTGAGGCAATTTATTTGTCATTTAAATTCACTTGAATGGCAACTGATGCTGAAAAGAGATAATGAGAGGGAGAGAAAGGGAATATATCCATTATAAAAAAAAATTCCCCTGGAGGGTGCCTGAGATATGGTTGCAACTTCAAATTCAGCTGTGAGAGTTAGACAAGAGGACTGAAGAAGGGGACTTAGAATTTAGCTGCCACCTACATTTTGTGCAGTAACAGGGAGGAAATGTACTTGTCACATAATTTGTGTTGCCAGTAGATGTAGCAGGCAGAAAGTGGAAAGTATAAAAGAAGAGAGCTGAATGGGTGTGTTAAAACTTAGATGCTGCCTAAGAGTGGGGTTTCTTTTATGGGCATTAGTGTTGCTTTAAAGCATGAGAGAAGGGAATGTATATTCTATGTCTTTAACGTCTAAGATGTTGTAATGTCTACTGCCTCTGTTACAAGTAAATGATTCACTGGGAATGTGTATTCTATGTAATTTCTAAGGTGTGGTAATGTCTGCTGCCTCTGTTACGGGTAAATGATTCACTGGAAATGTATATTCTACGTCTTTAATGTCTAAGGTGTGGTAATGTCTGCTGCCTCTGTTACATGTAAATGATTCACTGAGAATGTATATTCTACTTTAATGTCTAAGGTGTGGTAATGTCTGCTGCCTCTGTTACAAGTAAATGATTCACTGGAAATGTATATTCTACGTCTTTAATGTCTAAGGTGTGGTAATGTCTGCTGCCTCTGTTACAGGTAAATGATTCACTGAGAATGTATATTCTACTTTAATGTCTAAGGTGTGGTAATGTCTGCTGCCTCTGTTACAAGTAAATGATTCACTGGGAATGTATATTCCACTTTATAGTTTCATAGGTTCATAGATTAGTACTAAGCTAACTGCCCTTGTGAGCCATTGTAAGCCTAGCCAATTATCCCTTGTGAGACTCAAACTCTGCACCTTGTGTTTGTAAGGCATCACCTTGACCATTAGGCCACACTCTCAACCCTTTAATGTCTAAGGTGTGGTAATGTCTGCTGCCTCTGTTGCAGATAAATGATTCACTACGAATCTATATTCCACTTTAATGTCTAAGGTGTGGTAATGTCTGCTGCCTCTGTTACAGATAAATGATTCACTACGAATGTATATTCCACTTTAATGTCTAAGGTGTGGTAATGTCTGCTGCCTCTGTTACAGGTAAATGATTCACTAGGAATGTATATTCCACTTTAGTGTCTAAGGTGTGGTAATGTCTGCTGCCCCTGTTACAAGTAAATGATTCACTGCTGCTAGTTTCAGAACTTGATTTATGAAGCAGTGTTAGAAGGAAGTTTGAGAAGTACTCTAGTCATGGTGAATAGCAGTCAAAGTATGGAGAGGGGTATCCTAGAATATTATAGTGCAGGTGAACTACGATATCCTCTGAAGGAATCAATAAACAGAGTCAGAAAGCAAGGGAATTAACATTTTTTTAAAAGGAAATGAGGTGAGCCCAAAGAAAGTTGTGAGACGGGGTTTTGTGAAACAATGAAAGTGATTCAAGAGGTAGAAATGTAATGCAAAGGGAGATGGTTAGAAATGGGGCATGGAAGGCACAGACCCTGTTCATCCATGTTGAGAAAGTTGAACCTCGAACCTCTGAGTGCAGCAGCAAGGGGAGAAGATGAATCCATAGGTAAATGGACAATGGAGGTCTTAAATGAGATTCAGGAAGGCTTATCTGTAAGTTTCTGGATGTAAAATGAGTCTCACCAGTTTTTCTGTATTTAAATGCTATTTAAGCTAGTGCAAGATTGTCAAAGGGCATACATGTGAAGGCATATGTGTAAGAGGTAGAGAAAGAGGACAGCACAACTTTCAACTTTAACATACAAAAAAAAACTTTACAACTAAATTACAAAAACAGATGTACATATTTTGAACAAGCCTGTAGTACTCCTGTGTCAAATTAAGCATTAAAACACAACACAGAGGCTTGCAGACAATACACAGAGAAAATGGAGTATTCAAAAATAAGCCTATGTGAAAATATATAGCAGTGCTTACGACTTACGCAGCTGATGTGCATTAGTTAAATTTTATTTGCAGCAGTCCATCTGTGCAGAGCTGGGACCAAATTCAAATAGCACATACATATTACAAATAAAGCAGACATATCTTACAAATCAAGATTTGAAACTTCTCAGACAGGCCAACTAGCCATAATTAAACAAACACACTCGACTATTAAACAGAAAGCTGGAGTGTTTACACTGCCCCTTACTGACTGCATAGCTGTGGATGGATACTGTGGGAGCTAACAGAAAAAAAACATGGAGGTTACAAGGTAGTTGTATGAAATTAAACAAATTGTTCGACTAAGAAAAACAAAGCTGGGACTCTGCATGGGGGCTGCACATTAATTATCAAAACAGGAAGGTAATCTCAGCTGATATGCATGTTGGTGGCCTGGGAGCATGGCAGACAAGAGCTTGAACTTGAGAGAAGGAGGCTTGTCACTTTTAGACATGCAGGAAACTCTGAATAAATCAGATAATGTGCATGTACAGTGAAAACTCTGAGTCAGTGAACAGAGCAGCAAGGGGAGAAACTGAATATAAGAAGTCTGCTGTAAATCTTATACGGTGAGTACAGAAATCCTCAAAGTATAACATCAGGGAAATTTGCAGACAAGATTCTCCTAATTTCTAAACATAGGATTTAGTGTGTTGTAAGACTAAAAAAGCATACCAGCATATCCCACCAGGATATAATATCCTAAGACTGGATAGAGTGGGCAAGAAGGGAGGTGGAGTTGCTATCCTCTACAAAAATACACCAACATCAAACCTCTACAAACACCCATACCTAAATTCCAAAATGCCAAAACCTTAGGTTCAACCGTAAGCATAAATAACACAAAAACTATCATCATTCTCTGCTGTTATATTCCCCCAGGTAATAACTCTCCCATCATTGAAGAAATGTTACAATGGACTACTGATCTCCCCCAAGAAACCATCTTACTAGGTGACCTGAACACTGATTGGTCAGCCTGTACCTCTAACAACCCCACTAACCATATTAATCTTTACAGTTTTACCCAGCTTATCCAAGAACCCACTAGAATCAGCAAAAAAACCACAAACAGTATATTCTAGATTGGACACTAGTTAACTGCCTTAAACAAAACTATCCAACAGGATGCCTTCCTGATGGTCTTAGTGACCATCTCCCCACCTTACTCCTGTGGAAATGTACCAACATAGCCAAACCCAGATAGACTCGCACCAATTAGGAAAATAAGAGCCAAGGCAAACGATACACCATGGCTAACTAGGGAAAATAGAGCCCTTCTAGAGTCAAGGGATAAGGCTTGGAGAATTTGGAAGAAATACAATACTAGCCTAGCCAAACAAAGTTACCTACAACTTAGAAATCAGGCAAAGAGACAAACTAAACTCAGACAAAATTACTTCCTCAATATCCAAAACAAACCTTCAAAAGATCCCAAAAGTTTTGGCATTGGCATGCCATTAACTCTCTTAAAACCAGGCAAAACTACTACTCCCACTCCTAATTCCATGAATGACAACAAGGACATTGCCTCCCAGTTCAATCACCACTTTACAGAATCCATCTTAGCACTATCCTCCCAACTATCCAAAAACAGACCTACATATAAACCATCCAAATGCCCTGACAACATCCCATCCTTTACACTCTCACCCGTTCCCACCTCAACAATTAAAAGACACCTCCTAAAACTGAAACCTACCACCCTTGCCGCTGACAATCTACCAGCCAACTTCCTAAAAACAGCTGCTGAATCCTTATACCACCCTATTTCTTTTCTTATCAATCGCTCCATACAAGAAGCATATGTCCCACACCTATGGAAGGTATCGTACATTATTCCACCACATAAAGGCGGAAACTCATACGAATACTCAAATTATCACCCTATTGCCATTCTACCCCCCTTATCTAAAATACTAGAGAAATGTATACATTCTCAGGTAACACATTTCCTAAACTCACCTCCCACACAGCACGGCTTCCGACAACAGCATAGCACAGCCACAGCTCTGCTCTTTTTCACCGATCTGATCAACCAACATAGAAATAATAAAAACTTTGTATCTGCAATATTTGTAGAACTCTCCAAAGCATTTGACATGGTGTCACATTCCTTACTACAAGACACCCTGACATCCCTATCCTTTGCCCTTTCCGCTATAGCCTGGTTTAAAAGCTATCTGTCAAATAGACAACAATCTGTCCAATGGCAACATTTACTATCCCCCTTACTCCCAACTACCATAGGTGTACCACAAGGCTCCATATTAGACCCACTTCTTTTCTCCATATTTACCAGTAATTTCCATACCACCACACAGCATGCTTCACTTATACAATACTCTGATGAGTCAACTCTTATCTGTTTATCTCCATCACTTCCCACCCTACAACAATTCACCCAGGAATCCTTTAGCTCTGTGGAAAGTTGGATCACTCAGATCCAACTTATCCTAAACCCTAATAAAACCAAATTACTACTTTTTCACCCCCAACAAAACCATTTCCACCCCTCTGTCCTTCACTATCTCCTCCAAAAATGCACTATTATCTCTCCTTTTGACCATACCAAACTCCTAGGCATTGAAATTGATAAAAATCTACACTTTGATGTCCACAATTCACAAACTATCAAAGTCCATGAAAAAATGGGAACACTATATAGGCACAGGAAATCCCTCTCGAAATAAGCACAGATTACCCTAGCCCAAACTCACCTCTTGTCTACCCTAATGTATGCTCCTCCAATTCTTACCCAGCTTAGAAAACTTGACCTTGCAGGACTCGAATCATGTTATAATAAAATCGACAAGTTTGCAAACAACTCCACCTTTAGAACCCACCATTGCCAGGCTCTACGGGAACTGCAATGGCTGGAACTTCCTCAGCTACTAACAGCAATTAGTTATTGCCTACAATGTGGTAACACATCCAGAAAAAAAACCTGCACTAGGCCAACTTCTCACCCACTATAATACAAATCGTCCTCTCCAATCTTCTGACAAACCCCTCCTCTGTATCTCTAGAGCTAACAATACTGCAGGAAAAGCACTGTTCTCCCACTCCATAGCTAGAACCTGGAATAATGTCCCTCCTGCTTTGATTTCTGCCCCTACCTCTTCCCACTTTAAAAACACACTTAGAACACACTTATAGAATAAGTGGCTATGCCCATCTATTACATATATCCTCAAATTATTCCACTTGTATACCTCACTTCCTAATATACCTACTGTAATATATATTACAGTTTAGGCTTTCTCCTAATGCTGATTGAATTTGTATACTTATTCTGTTAACCATGGTTAACTATTTTTTCCTGTATATATAGGTCTTATGTCTTCTGCTGTATACTGTATTTTAACATTGTTTGAAAATGCTCTGTATACTGCATTTTAACATTGTGTAAAATTTCACTTACTGTGGAGCTTTTCTCCCCAGGCCTCTGCTGAAAATGGACCTGTGTCCAGTCGGACCATCCTGGTTAACAAATGTAAAATAAATAAATAAATACACACTTGATTAAGAAGTAGGGATAGGACTACCTACAGCATTCAACTTTAGCAAGAAGTAAGCACAAAGGGGGCACAGGTAGAGAGGTCAGAAAGTATACTTCTACTGATAAAAGTATATTTTGTTAACTTCTTATCAGGTATACTTTAATAGCAGTGGAAGGACACCACAGGGTAAACTGATTCATTGCAAAGGCTGCATAACAGTTCATTTTCTTTTCTTTGCCTAGTTTATATTTTGTTTAAAATCTCTTTTGGGAGAGAACCACACTCCTGTCCACCAATTGCCCACCTGTGAGAGCCGGATCATGGTCAAATGGGACCCAAGGCAGGGTAATGAATCAGGCCCCCTCACAAACACAGCAGCATCACCCAGTCCCCAAAGTCATTCCAGTGTCCCATTACTTGGCTGCTTCACCCCAGTTACCATAAACACCGTCAGTGTGCATGCTATTTTCTTCTTTACTTCTACAATGATTACAGATATTTGGATTTAATTTAAAACTTTTATTTCAAATTTTAAACCACAAACACTGATAGAGATTTGCTAAACAAAACAATACAATCTCCCAATGAAAACAGACTTAGCATTAATAGAAAACTTCTCTTTCCTTGAAACTCACATTCATTGAAACTGCATTGAAACCCACTTTCAAAGAAAATGCATCTGGCCAGTGGCAAATAAAGATTACCTCTGGGCTGTTTTCAAACCATAGGCTCCTTGCATACATGTTCAAGATCATACATACATGTGTTATATTCCTGATTGTATTAAATTATATTTCTTGCATAATACAGCACCGCTTGTTAGTGTGTTTTAAATTTTTAGTTTTGAACATTTTTCCAGTAAGCAATGAAAAAATGCATAAACCAATGACAAAACTGCCCATTTCAGAACATTTCAAACATAAAAGGCCACTCAAACTTCTGTCATTACAATCCACCAATATCGGTCAATATGCACAATCCCGTCAGAAGTAAATGCCATCTGAATAATTCCATATTAAAGAGATCTGTAACTAATGAAGACGTTGCTGCTAGCAAACAAATTTATATTTCCATGTTTCATCTACAAATTCAGTGCCTGATGCCCTTGAAGAATAAATTGCTTATGTTACATAAAAAATAAATAAATAAATGGTAACCTGGTAATGTTGCAGTAGGGCATGGATGGCAAACCAGCAACATGTTCATAGTTACTAGGCATCTGATCCAAAGGAGGATATGGTCAGGACTGTAGCATCCTCACTCCTCCCTTAAAATACAACACTGTATCAGCAATCCATCTACATGATGTGGAAGTAGAACACACAGCCTTCTGCAATGAAAGCAATTACAATACCTGTCATGCTGCTAATACTGCTTTTAAATTCTATAGCAAAATGATGACCATTTGCTAAGCAAAACAGTTGCACATTGAAAACGAGCATGAGCAGCAGTAAATTTCTCTCCCCTTGAAGCTCACAATTCCTTGACTTAAAGATACACTGAGCTTACAACTCCTTGAAAAATGCACTGAAACTCATACTTTTTCAGTAGTCTGGTCACTGGTGTAGAGAATTCAGGCTCTTGTTTCCAGTAACCAAGGTACAGGGTTTGAGCCTGAGCAAATTAACTAACCTGCCTGCCCTAACAAGGACATTTTATATACACACACACACACACACACACACACACACACACACACACACACACACACACACACACAGGGCCGGCCTTAGACATAGGTGATCTAGGCGACCGCCTAGGGTGCCATAAAGACCGGCGTCATAAAGGGTGCAAATTAAGTGAGTTAACGTAACCTTTACTTCTCTCCACTTTTCAACTCTAGCATTGTGCCCGTTTGTACTGCAGCATTGCACCCTCCCCCACTTCCGTAATTAAGCACGATTCATCCACCACAGCACATATAATGGCCCCCTACTGTATTCTTGCATTCCCTCCCTCCCCCTACATCTATTTGATGAGTCTCAGTGACTGTTCTTGTTGAGCAAATTAACTAACCTGCCTGCCCTAACAAGGACATTTTATACACACACACACACACACACACACACACACACACACACACACACACAGGGCCGGCCTTAGACATAGGTGATGCTTTCGTATACCACTGACATCCCTGGCTACTGCTCCAATCACCAGTATATAATGCAGCTCACGCCCACCTCTCATTCCTTTCTTCATTGATGAGATAGAGGCAGGCACATCTATTGGCTGTCATTACTTCCTCTTTCTGATCTGTGGACTGGTCGGTGTGGATTATCGGTGGTCTGATTCCCTTCACCACGTGGTCTACGGCGAGCTACCAACTTAGATTTTTGCATTTTTTTTGTGCTTACTTGCTTTTGAAGCTAAGTAAGTTGATTCGGGCAGGCATCTTTCATGCTTATGCTACGCAATGCCAGATAAAATATAATATTGCTGAATTTGCTGTGTTTTCCTGCTCTGGGCTGGGTTAGTGGTAAGTTGTGAAAACTACTGTTTTTCCTGTTTTCTGAAGTTAGTTTTTTGGATCGGATGCATCACTTTGCTCGCTGGTCAGCTCAGCAAGTGCATTTCATAATCTTTTCTTCTGTGTGCCCCAGTGGTGAGCTGGACTTTACGACCATAACTTTGTCCGGGATTAGCAATGCCTGAAACTGTCCCATTAAACAAGCTAGGGAAACTGTCTTAGCTCAAACGCCAGACAATTTGTTTTGAATTGAGTTGTCAGTCTTAGTCTTCTATGGTGTGGGTGTTGACTTCTATACAAATTGCTGCTCTTAAAATCATGGGCTCTGAGAATACCTCTGGTGAGAATGCTTCAGATTAACACAATAAAGTGGCACATTGCTTGAGTTTAAGTGAAAACAGGGTGTTGTCAGGGATACGTGTTATTAAAGTGAGTACATTTTCTCCTGAGAATTTTTCTGAAACATCATAGTTCACAGAGACCAGGATATTTAGAATTGTCAAACTTTCGTGTCTGCAACATGGACCTGCGTCAGCGTACATGCTAGCAGATTTTGCGTAAATCACTCGCTCTGGGGTGATTTAACATCTATAGCTTTATTGAAAGAATAGTGAGTGGGTATAGGAATATAAAAACAGCACATATAATTTGTTAAAACAATGTCACCACTCCAAAATTAATTAGGTCTGTTTCAGTCCATAAATTAAATTTAGGACAAGAAATAGAGCTATGAATTCACTTTACCGAAGTATTAACTCAAGATCAGCAAGAATGAGAAATATCTCTGTTCAGTTTTGCCACTTCATCTGAAGTGAAAAAAAGTTAAGTTTTCAAGTAAATATATTTAAATTACAAGATTAGCCTGCTTATATCAAGGGTTATAAGTATATTTTGGTGGGCGAGAGAGAACAGTATGATGTTTAGATGCAATACAAACTTTTTGCTAACCCGCTGGAGTTGGTCTTTTTGGATTTGTATTCAGCAGGCAGCTGTGCATCAGATGTATAGTGGTCCTTTGGATGTTGCATAATCCTGCCATTATGCTTGCTTTGCTAGTTAACTTCTTTCAATCACTTTACATAAAATAGTCACATTTTCCTATCCTAATAGTTTGCATGTCAGTTTTGATATCCATTTCATATTATCTTCACCATATTGTCAGTGGGTTTGTACCTTTAGCACGTCACCATGCAAAATCATGTGCTCCTACTTCTAATGTCAGTGTTAGAACAAAATGGGTGTAGTGGAGATGGTTTAAGGGGTGCTTCTCTCTCTGTTGGTTGCACAAGATTTGCACTTCAGTCCTGTTACCAACTTTGTATTATGGACTGCAGTGTTAAGAAATGTTTATTTCTGATAAGCACATAAAGAGCTTTGTATGATGATTGAAAATCTGATTGCAGTACATCAGGATATTATTACAGACATGGCAAATTCATACTGTCAGAGATGAGTTTTCCAATATACAGCTTATTGCAGGTAATAGAAAAGAATGTTCTAGTAATAGAAGAGATTGCACTCCAAAAACTTTGAAAAAGAAGTAGAAAGGTCTTTTCATTCCAAGGCTTAAAACAACTTTAGCAGAGGAAACAGCTTTATCTTGGTAATAATTGCAAACAATATTTTTTTATTGTAATATGTCTTGAACAGACTATTTTTCCTAGTATGAAACTAAACTGTCCTTTGCTCTGTATATCCAAATCCATGGTCTTGGGCACCAACAAAGTTCAGAAACAGGTAAATTAAATTTGTCTACCTTTTAAAACAGAAGTGTAATTTTGCCAAAGAGCAAGCAGTTCTTACCCTCTTTATAGCAAAAATCTATTTTCAAACAGTAGGGTTAACAGATTTTTTTTCTATAGCATCTTCCAGATTACTTTGCTTTATTACTTTTTTCAGAGTTTTATATCTGGGGCAAGTTTCCAATTGCACCTAATTTAGTCCTGCTTAACTGAACTGGTGCAGGTTATGCTCACATTTTGTTTTGGACTACTAAAGGTTGTTTCTAATGCAACACAGGCCATACATATTCCAACTGTTCAGGGTTTATGCACTTGTTTTCACATAACCCTTTACTCTATTTTTGACACAGGAGTCAAATGACTAGAGAAGCCAGGGCACAGAGGCGAGACAAGCCATTAACATCACTCCAATCAACAGTTTGAAAAAAGATGAGCCAGCACGTACGGTTCACTCAACCACAACTTTATTTTAAAGCAGGTTCCTGTAAATAATTATAGGAACCCAAAATAGTGAAGCATACCGGTTTCGGCCATGTCATGGCCTTTGTCAATGCTGTGAGTTCGATACAAGTCAGAAAACCCGACCCCTAGTGAACAACCAATATATAGTACACATTTAAAGTGGTATATATCCTTATCAAATGCATAAGACATAAAACAATATATTGGAAAAAGACAACATTTCTACCCCCATAATTATAATGATTCATCATAATAAACATGTAGAATACATATGTTATCATAAATATCCTCAAAATTATTATAGGGACAAGGGAAATGTACCATAACAAAATTTGTGGGCCATAAAAAAATTATTAGGAAAAAATCCTTAGTTCCCCTATAATTGTATGGTAATAAACCTGCAAAATTTATGTTAATCATAAATATTCATTCCCACTATTGCCAGAGTATTGGTTCAAGCTCTCCAAATAATATATACGCACAAAAATTATGATGTCAATAAATCACCTCAATAAAACATAGAAATTGTGTATACATATTCCATGTTCCTATTGAATTGGAAATATCCCTTGAACCAAAGGCAGTAAATGGTACATAAACCAACATTCCCTAAATCATCACATATGTACATGAATTATGAAATAATCTATTCTAACATGTTTAACCCAGGTCTGAATAAGCCACCCAATTGGATTATCCACCTATTTTCCATTTGATTGAGTTTTTGATGCCATCCGGCTTTAAAACCCCTGTGAAGGGTTATCCTGTCTATAACAACAAACCGGAAAATTGCTGAGGCATGTTCCAAAGTATGTTTAAATAAGGCATTGGCAACACGTTTATTCTTTATTGCACTTAGATGTTCCCCTATTCTAAATTTGACTGGTCTCGACGTTTGTCCAACATAAAATGCAGAACAGCTACAGGTTGCCAAATACACAACCCAGTCCGTACTGCAATTAGCAAAACCCTTATCTCAAAAATTAAGGCGTATTTTTACTAGAAAATTCTTTTGTTTGCTGCAAATGTTGGCAGGCCGTACAGTGACCACAAGGATAATACCCCCTTAATAATTCACCACTTAAAGTTCTTTGTTGTGGTAAACTTGGAATGTATCTTTTATAATGTGTGAAATGTGAATTCATGTTTCTTCCCCGCCGATATGAAAATTGACAGTTTTCAGGCAACACCCTACTTAAAACCTCATGTGACAAAAGAATGCCCCAATGTTGGTTAATGACATCCCTAAAACGATTCGTGTTAGTACCATAGGTAGTTACTAACCGTATCGGTTGATTGTTATTTACCATCTTACACTCCCTGTTATCTGTTTTGTAACATAACAAATCCTGTCGTGTCATTCTGTTAGTTTGTCCTGCAGCTTTGGCTAGAAGTTGAGATTCATAACCCCTTTGTAAAAACCTGCGAGATAAATCCAGACTACAATCCAAATAATCCTGATCAGATGAACAAATACGTCTGATTCTCATGAATTGAGATTTTGGAATATTGCGGATGGTATGGCGTGGATGAGAACTCTTGGCATGTAATAAAGTATTGTATTTAGGGAATTTGCGATATATAGTGGTCGATAAAGTATTGTCTGCAAGTTTAGAAACCTTAACATCCAAAAATACAATCTCTGAATGTTCAATGTTGACCGTGAACCGGATGCCAAGAGTATTGTTGTTCAAATAATCCACAAACTGAATTAAACATTGCTTATTTCCACGCCACACCATCCAGCAATCGTCTAGATATCTCCAGATATCCAGATGTTGTAAAATTTGTTATGATGGTCATCATATATATACCTAGCCTCATAATACCCCATGAACAAATCTGCATAAATGGGTGCAAAAGAGGCACCCATCGCAGTGCCCTTAATCTGCCAATAGGCCTTCCCTTCATAATAAAAGATATTCTTCCATGTACAAGTTCAGTTAGTTTAATCAAAAAGTTGTTAAAGGCTAAGGAATAGAGGTTGGATTTATATAACCAAAAGGAAACCGCTAGAATTCCCTGATCATGTGGGATACATGTATATAGTGAAGCCACATCCAGAGTACAAAGCAGCCAATGAGATTCTAATTGCGAATCATTGATTATGTTAAGGAATTCGGTGGTATCCTTAATGCGAGACCTAATAAGCGTCAACAAAGGTTTCAAATAGTAAGTCAAAAAAGCTGACAATGGTTCCGTTAAGGAACCCCTACCTGAAACTATGGGTCTCCCAGGGGGATGTAATGGATCTTTATGTATCTTTGGTAGCATGTATAAATACTGAGAACTGGGCTCCTCTACCTTAAGTTGCAGGCCTACCTGTGTAGTAATGATACCTTGTTGCACCGATAAATCCAAAAAATCATCAATTTCTCTCTTAAAAGATAGAGTAGGATCCACATTTAATACCATGTAAAAACTAGAATCTGCTAACTGTCGCAAGGCTTCCTGGTTATATAAAGAATGATCCAAAATCACAACTGCTCCTCCTTTGTCCGCCATAGTTATAACTATATTATGATTATTCCCAAGCTCAACCAAAGCTTGCCTTTCAGCTGCTGTTAAATTATTTTCAGTGGGCCCATACAAATTAGAAAAATGTAACTCTTTCATTATACACTCTCTAAAAATAGACACATGTTTGTTCATGGGGGGACGAAATTAGATTTCCTAAACCTAAAATCAGATGATCTTTGAGTATTTTCCTGATCTGCAAAAAAGATTTTTAGGTTAAGTATTCTACAGAATTCATCAACATCTTGTAATAACTGAGTTTCTGAAACCAATGATGAAGGTACAAAAGAAAGCCCTTTATTCAATAGTTGTATATGTACAGAAGAAAGTTCAAAAGAAGAAATATTATGAATATTGTCAATTACGTCACCATTTGTTGTAACAGGGACTGTAAGGTTAGGTTGCCGGAATCTGTTCCTGTGTTTCTTACCACCCCGCCTCCTACCCCTAACTCTAAAGGGGGGGGCTGTTTCCTTTTCGCTGCTGGGGACACCTGGCGTGAAAAACCCTCCCCATCCGTTACAGAGGAGGCCTCCTCCTCTGAAGTAGTATCAGATGTAGCTTTGTGATGTCTTAAGATGGACCTTGGTCTTTTTTTATTAGTATTAGTATACCTAGATTCCTGAAATCTTACTGATTTTTGGTTTACAAAAGGCTTCCCTTTTTCATAGTCCATCAAATCACGATTAAACTTATTGATTTTCCTTTTTGTGAGCTGTTTTTCCAATATTGAAAGGTCCTTAGCCAGGTCTGAAACATGTTGTGAATATGACACCTCAGATCTCAATTTTTCTACCTCACCACACAAAATTTCAATCTCTGTGAGTTGACTCTGAATAGTCCTGTCATAGTACCTTAATAAACAGTCAACAAAAAGCATGGAGGATAAATGTTGTGCCTCCGCCCATTCCTTAGAAAGCTCGCTATCTATATTGGCCACAATGGGTTGTATACGGACCCTTAATCCCCTGGGAGTAATGTCTTTAACTTTGTAGGCTTTAAAAAGTTTCAAATGCCATACATTGGTGCGTAAAGCTTTCATATGTCTGTTAAGCTTAGAAAACATATTATTACATTGTGATAGGCCATCTGATGTTATATTCGTGGAATCAGGTCCTGATAAAGTATTTAGGCCAAACACCTCCAAATTATCTTGATCGGCCGAAAGCCCCTTCAATAAATCACTAATATCCATCATTCTAACATCACTCCAAGCCTGAGGTCAGCAGAGAAGTGGTTGGGTTTTCTTGGGCTGAAGAGCTAGCAAGTAATCAGAGTTCTTTCATTTATCATGCTGCATCCATATAAATTGTATTGCCACAGATGTATCGCTTACCTTTTGCACCGTGTCATAAGATCCCAGTAACACTGTGATGCATTTTCCTCTTTTTCATTTTTTATCCTATATGTTTATTGTATATGTTATAATTGTATATTTTCCCTACACAGAAGTCTGTAAACCTTTGAGACTAATGACACTAAAACAGGGATAGCAAAGAGATGCATTCATAGACTTGGACGCAACTTCAGGAGCCTACCCTGACTTCACTGGGGATTCAATAGATTTTTGGGCCTTATGCATTTTTTATTAAAAGGGGCACATGCATATATTAGGAGTGACAGGGCAGAAAATGCATCATTGTATGTAGTATTTAAATGCCTCAATGTGTATGTAATTAGGCAAATCATTTTAAGGTGGGCATAACCAGTGGCCAGTCTGAACTGTTTTCTCAGAAGATAGTTCTGAAGTGTTGACACTGTTTAGCTAGTCTCTTTCCTTGCAGTATACCTGGTTTCTTATGGGAAGATGCTTCCTGCTTAAATAGCAAAAAAGAATGTTCCTCACCCTGCGCATTCGATGCTTCCATCTTCACAGTTAAGTTCTTATTGAAGACAGGGATGATTGACACAGGTAGCACAAACAATGCATTTTTCAAAGTCACAAATGCCATTTGAGCTTCTTCAGACCAGTTAACTATCATGGGGGGGGGGCCTTGACTTTAGTCGGCTATGTTATTAGGCATGCTATCATGACAAAGTGAGGCATAAATCTTCTGCAATAATTATACAGCCATAAAAAGCTCTTACTTGCTTCTTTGTGTGGTCTTGAGCAATTTATTTTAGCCAGTACTTTCCCCAGTTGAAGCTTCATCAGACTGTACCTTGTGGAGGCTTCATGCATTCCAGCTGTACATTTAGAAGGGTTGGTCCTCAAAAATCCTTTGCTAGATTGAATCTAGAACTGTCTGTATCCTTAGCAGGTGGAACTCCCAGTCCTTATTGTAAATTAACATCATTCTTTGAAATGTGACTGAGACCCGATATAACTAAAAAAAAAAAACATGTTTTTTTGCTGATGTCTATCTAGGTTAGAGAAAGCTGTCTGCTCTTTAACTTGCTCTGTTAGAGGGGACTGCCAGTAAGATTTTTGTTTACATCTAGCCTCAAAGTAATGTGCTTTCCCTAACCTTTCTACTAATTCATCTCTTCTAGGCATTAGCTACGCTTCTATTTGAGACCTTTTAAGTTTACAGAAGTCATTGCAAAGTGTGATGGTGCCATTCATTTTGACTCCCAACACCAGTGATACCACTTGTCAAGCTTCAGGGATCCAGTAAGACATTTTCTTCTGGCTTTATAACTATGTCATGCTTAACTAAGGTATTTTATTTCTTTTCTGTCAAGACTGCAACTCCATAAAATGAATAGCATCACCCATGAAGCCAAATAATACTTAAAACCAAAAACCTCCTGGAGTGATACAGTCCTCAAAATACACACAGCCAATAAAAAATAAGATTTTCTTTATTAAAAAGTTAAGCACTTTCATCTCTGTTGAACTAAGGACTTCAGAACAAAATCATTAAAACCTGGTTCTGATTTTCCATGCATTTAAGCACTGAAAACTGGAGTGGCTTTTGTGGGAGAGACCCATCTGTGGGTGTGGCTCAAATAGGGCTCTCACAGATGCAGAGGGTGTTTTAAAAGAATGCCCTTAAAGAACAAGTGTAATTTATTTATTTTGTTTCTTAAAGTAAATGTGGCAGCCAGCGGGCCCTAGACAACTGCCTAAGTCACCTATAGCTAATCCAGCTCTGCTAGCTGTAGCTGGACTATGATGGAACTAAGAGAAAATGTTTGGTACAGTTTCATGAATTTTTCCCTTTTTCTCCTTTAATTCCTACTGGAATTTTGTCTGCATTTTTTTCACATGAAACTTAAGTGAAAGGGTCATTATGGTGGCTAATGTGGGGGTCTTACTATCTTGGTGAGAGCTCTTTTAGTTTATAGGGGGATTACAGTCTTTACACATTAGCCAGCAGTATACTGTAACGCCAAGTTGCACAGCTATGGAGGAACAGATGGTTGTTTAACTGAAA
>NC_056735.1:1211932091-1211934899 GCF_019279795.1 Protopterus annectens
AAAGAAAACAAAGACAGTAGATGTTCCATGGCTCTCAAAAGAGACCAGGCTCAAAATCAAACTTAGAAACAAAGCTTGGACCACATGGCGAACCACTAAACTCCCTCTCGACCAAAATAACTATAGACAACTTAGGAATGACACCAAAAGACAAATATTACTTGATAAAAGACAATACTATCATAAGCTGCAGACAGAACATCAAAACCACCCACAAAAATTTTGGGCTGGACTAAACAATCTACTTCACCCTGGTCGCTCCACCACCCTGTCCCAGCCACGCTCATCGATAAACCCCCAGATGTAGTCTCTAACAGCTTTAACCGCTTCTTCACTGAGACAATCCAAGCCCTCTCCAGCCAACTGCCACTCAGCTCCCACAAACTTGATTCCCCCACCTTTAATAATCTTCCCTTATTTAACTTTCAACCAGTAGCCACCTCATTTATCTGCAAATTACTCAGAAAACTAAAACCTACCACACTCTCCGCTGATCAACTCCCAGCTGAATACTTGCAAAAGTCAGCTGAAGCCATTGCCTACCCTGTGTCATTACTTATCAATCGTTCTTTAGCAGAGGCTACAATACCTGATATCTGGAAGATATCCTATGTAATTCCTCTCCATAAAGGTGGCGCTTCCACCGAGCTCTCGAATTACAGGCCCATTTCTATACTTTCTCCTCTAGCGAAGATAATGGAAAAATGTGTTCAAAAACAGCTTATGCAACACCTTCTTTCCAACAATCTACTGGCAGACACCCAACATGGTTTTAGACCTCTCCATAGTACTACCTCAGCCCTACTTGTCTTCTCCAATACCATTAATACCCATCGAAATAATAACAATATCTCCTCCGCACTATTTTTGGACCTGTCCAAAGCCTTTGATATGGTGGACCACAAACTTCTAATATATACCCTGCAATCACTTTTTCTAGATGCTAAAATCCTTCAGTGGTTTAGTTCCTATCTAATTGGTAGAAAACAGGCAGTATTATGGCAGACTAAACTCTCTACATTATTACCCAATACACTGGGTGTCCCACAAGGATCCATATTGGGACCACTATTATTTTCTATCTTTATCAATGACTTAAATACTGTCATTCCTAATGCCAGCTGTATTCAATATTCCTACGACTCTACGCTGATTTGCTCTAGCACAACCCCCACAGAATTACAAATCCTGACCCAATCCACCTTTAACAAAATAGAAAACTGGCTCTATAGTCGTCGCCTGATACTTAATCCCAAAAAAACCAAAATGCTGTTATTTCTACCTACTCAAAGGTCCAACAGCATTAACTTTACAATCCAAGCCAAGGATGGGACCATAATCTCTCCGGACCTCTCTACAAAACTACTAGGGGTAACTATTGATAACAACCTAAAATTTGATGTACATGTAAACCAAATGATAAAAACTATTAATAAGAAAATAGGCTCGCTATACAGAATAAAATGCTTCCTGACTCCCCAAGCCAAAATTGCCATTGCTCAAACTCACCTTCTCTCTACTCTCTTGTATGCATCCCCTGTTCTCTATAATACCAGTAAAACTGTCATGAATAAACTTACCATCTGTTATAATCATATTGCTAGGTTTGTTACTGGGTTACCTTTCAGGACCCATCATTGTACTAATCTAACCCAACTTAAATGGCTTGAGCTACCAAATTTAATATCATACAACTTATTAGTTCTTACCCACAAAATAATATACAACCCTGACTTCACCCCTTCGCTAAAAAAACTTGTTACCCCGTGTAATAACCTTAGATCACTGCGTTCATCCACCCGACTCCTCATCCAGACCTGTAAATCTAATAATTTAGCTGGTGATTCTCTCCTCACCAACTCGGCAGGTAGAGCATGGAACAAATTGCCATCTGATATTACCTCACTCTCCTCTTTAAGTCAATTTAAAGCGAAACTTAAAGTATACTTGGGGACAATCTGAATTGTCATTGCATTAATCCTGGTTAGCTGAACCCCTGACTACGTTTAGAGATCAGGTGTCCTAGCATTTATTGAAAATATTTGTACTGTGTCTATTCTCCATCATCCTGTATGTTACTATGTAATCTTTTTGTTAATGTGTTGTGAATTATAATTGTCTTTGAAACTCTAACTCAGTTTGCTACTCTTGGAGCTTTTCTCCCCGGGCCTCCGCTGAAAATGGACATAAATCCAGTCGGACTATCCCGGTCAACAAATGTAAAATAAAAATAAAATAAATAATAAATAAATTATCCGTGTTGTCTACAATGGGCTGGAGAGTGGTTTCAAGCCATATAGAAATATTTTCTGTCACCCATTTTCTCCCAGAGACTATTGGTCTTATGGGCGGATCTTTCAAAGATTTATGGATCTTTGGTAAACCTTTGAAAATGGGGGTCACTACTCCTTCTATTTTGAGGAAGTTATACAATTCCTCATTTATAACCTTATTTTGCAAGAGTTGTTCCAAGGCTCTGTGTACCTTATCAACTAGTAATTTTACATTCAGTAGGTTAATCGGGGTATAGGTCTTCAAGTCAGATAGTAAAAGACTTAATTTGTTTTGGTAAAAACTGGTATCCATTACCACAATAGCTCCGCCTTTATCTGCCATTTTTATAGTTATCCTATGATTGTTACTTAAATCATGTAAGGCTTGCTTTTGTATTGAGTTTAAATTATAATACCTTTGAGTAAAACCCCTTTGAAAATATTCTAACAGTTCATTCTCACATGTCTTAATAAAAAGATTCATTGATGCAGTGAATGTGGGAACAAAACTACTTGGTTGTCTCAGCCCCATCCA
>NC_056735.1:1211935399-1211958019 GCF_019279795.1 Protopterus annectens
AAATCGCACTACAGTGAAGTAAACGGAAGTATTCCCTATGCTGATCTCCACTGAAACTTGTGATCTTTCAAAAGTTCATTCATATGGTGTCGACCATTTGAGATTCGATCTTTTGAAAGTTCGTGCTTCTGATATAGACCCCCATTATGATACTTCCCTTCATATCTGAAGTTGAGCTTTCCAGATACTGCCTTGAGAATTTAGCTCTAATTTCCAGAAGGTTAGTATCATCACTGTATGAGTCAATATTCCTAGGCATTATAGTTGAATTTCTCCATAAGCTGCCTGTACTGCTTTTCTTTAAACCTAGAACTTGCTAGTATATTATATATTTTTTATATTTAAACTTTTATCATATTTTGGTATCATCTTGCAGTAAACAAGTTTCTTGCAAAAAGAAACATTCGTGTTTAATGCATTTTTAAATATTTAATCAACTACCTCTTTTATTGCCACCGTTGAGACCATTTACATGTAAACAGACATATTTTAAAGAATACATCATATATCAGTCACATGCATTTTGCTATTACTAATTACTATTTTTTGGTCATTATAGTAACTGAAATCCTTAGAATAATGACAGTATGAAAACAAAAGGAAAACTACTGTTTGAAAGCATGTTTTATGTGACACAGACAAAAAAGCAAATAGTTTGCAATATTGAAGATAGTTAAACTACAAGTAAACCAGTTTCCTTCCATGGAAATTACCTCATGGAAATTAATGTCAGTTTGTATAGAAATCCCATTCAAACTATTCTTTTAATTCTTTTTTACTCTCTTAATACCCATTTATGTTAGTTGACCTCACTTTAAATATATAGACCACTATATGTGTCATCAAATATATGATTCCCATAGGATATTTATAAGTATATTATAAAACTATCTAAATTACATTGGTCAAAAAAAGAAAAAATATGGTTTGATTCATATATTAGTTTGTATCCATATAAACATTTTTAATCTTTAGGGTAACAGGTACTTCCTAGCCAGTCAAACCATTCTGATTCCCATAATAGTCGGCTGAAAGTTGTGAGAATCAAACCATGGACTACAAGAAACAATTTCTCAACAGATTATGGTTCTAATCCACTGCATGAACTGCCAGGCTTCAAACTCTCTTCAGCACTTATAGTAATTTTCTTAAGACTGTTCAAATTCCATAAATAAAACCACAAGCCATTTCCTCTGACATCCAGAGGTATTACGTGTTCTTCTTTGTGTGTAGCTAAAGGTACTTGTATAGCAATAGTTTAATAATCTTGTCTGAGTGCTTAAAGAATATGCATTCTTGTTTTAACCAATATGTACCAACAATGTTGTATATAATATGTTATTAAAATACCTAAGCAGGTAATCTGAGTTAAAAACTAAGGTTGCTTACTTTGAAAACAGCAGAAATCTAAGAATATTTAAACATTCTAAGAGTTTACTAACAGTTAGATTTCACACATCCTAGCTTGCCAGTTAAAAACAAAAAAGTATTCTGGCAACACATTTAAAATGTAAATAAGGCTTTCTTATCTTCTGACAAGTGACAAATATATATATACACACATACATATATACACATATATATATATATATATATATATATATATATATACACACACATATACATATATATATATATATATATATATATATATATATATATATATATATATATATATATATATATATAATACTGTCTTTGTAAAATTAGATTAAACCATAAACGTTGGGAAGGAATGATAAAAATGTGAAAACTTGTATGAAGACCTACTGCTATATATGAGTCAGCATTCAATAACAAATCATGCTGTATACATCTGCATATCTTTTTGCCAGCTTACATTGTGCTCTTTGCCCTCCTCCAGTGAGGACCTTATCTTTACAAATAAATAAGTAATTCTCAATACATTTTATGACATTAGGTAAACATTCACTAAAAGAATATATAAAGCAGATAAACCTTCTGTGCTCCACTGTATACTAAACAGAAAGCTCTACTCCACAAGTCTCTCTTTTTGTGCATTGAAAAGTCAGACTGACTACTTATTTTTTTATCTCATGCTTTTTGGAGCAGCTTTAAAAGCTAAATTACATTTAAGCTGACCAGTTAAAGGAATAACACTTAGTCTTACTATGTGTATTCTAAATCTTCTTAGAAAATGGGCTTACTGTACATCAGTACCCTGACTGGAGAATGAGCATTCTCCGGCAGCATATTAATGTACAAGTAATGCCCACTGAAAAACGAGTCCACCACTTCACAGCAGCATATCAAGCTGCTCTGGATCTTGGACTGAGAAAACAGAACAGCCGCCATTATTTTATGCTCACTAGGCAGTGCTTCTGCTGTTTAGCGAGTGTAAAATATATTAAAAAGATAAAGAAAACTGAAAAATGAATGTGTGTGTAAGTGTTTGTGTTTCTCTTTGAATGCGTGCATGAAAGCTGAGAGAGACTGTGCGCATGCGCGTGTGTGGATGTTTGTGTGTGTGAGAAAGAGATAGAGAGAATGAGAGAGAGAGAGAGACTACGAGTGAAGTGTGAAAGGGATCAAATGATCCCTGGTAGCGTGTGTGAGAGAATGAAGAGAGAATGATCCCTGGTAGCGTGTGTGAGAGAATGAAGAGAGAATGATCCCTGGCAGCAGCAGCAGTTTTACTACCTCTTCACCTCTTACACATACCTGTCAATCTCTTAGCTCAAGAAATCTGGACAAAGCCTGGCATAATGGAGGGGATGCTAAGAAATAGGAGCACATTTTAAATATTGCACTTATAAACTTTGAAAGTTGCTAGAAGAACAGGATTATTTTTGTTAGTATATATTTTCTGAAGGATATGAAATCTGTAAGTCAAATGCATGTCATTATCTGAAGGAAATAAAACTATGAAACTCAAATGTTTATCATTATTTAGTAACTGTCATCAATGACTGGCAATAAACGAAACCTTTTAGGAATAAGGGACCAAAAATATGAAGGAAACACCTGGATTTTTTTAAAGTGTTAAATTTTGGATGTAAAATGCTTCCTGCAACACCATTAACATATACTATAGCAAGTATAAAACAATAGGTGGAGGAACTATTTCACATCAGAAATATATTAAAAAATAAAATAGTACTTAAAAAAATACATAAATAAGTAAAACACAACAACTTTACAGAGCCCATTTTCTGAGTGCAATAATGCCCTCCAGGGTGTGTGTTAATGTGTAATTAATGCCTTTCCAGAGGTATAGAGGCCTTCCACCTGTGGTGTCAGACCTCACATCACCCTTGGGTGGGCATTAATTACACAGCACATACCCTGTTGGGAATTATTACTTGCATAGAACATGGGTAATAAATGTCACACTGAAGTCCACAAAGATATACCTGGGGATTCAGAAAGAACCCCCATTGCCAGTGGTACAAGCTGCAGCTTAAATGGACTGTTTACATGATGCAGGAAATTACAGTGCAGAGACATGTTAGTTGCAATGAAAGAAGACCTCGCTATCAGATAATCTGTGTGTTTTATACATTTGTGTGTGTTTACATTTGCAATTGATAATCTTATTCTTGGTTTGCATAAATGCAATTATATTGCTTATTACTTGTGATGTAAGACATACAAATTCTTTTAAGGAATTAGTATTTTAAACGTGGCTTGCACAAATTATTGCTATTGGTCTTTTTCTATTAAATGTGGTATTAAACAGGAAGTACTGAATTATAACTTATTTTGATGAAGTTCCCATTTTCCTAAATTTATAGTATGCAGTGTAATTCAGTGTTCAGCATTTTTTTTTATTTTGTTCTTTTAGTTTTTAAGTTACTCTGAATTGATTAGCATTGTAGTCTTAATGGGCATGACTCAGAATCACCCCTAACAACCAATAGTGCTATTCAGCACTTTCTTGCAGTAGTTAACACTGGTGGCCCTTGCATCACAGTGACACAGGCACCCACTTCTCACATGCACACATTCAAACACACACCTTGACACATCTCTTACCTGCCCCTTAGTTGCACTCATGAATCACAGATCCTTAAGGCAGTCAGTAATGCCAGACATTAGAGTTGTATTCTTCTTAGTGTTCATAAATTGCATAGTCACGACAGAGTTCTTGTTCTATTCACTTTTTAAATGAGTCCCAGTAACAGTTTTAATATCCTCCCTGGAGTCATCTAGTGTACCTCCTGACTTTGTACAGAAGCCTTCCTCCAAAATGAGCACATCCTGTTACTCCCAACTGTCTGTCTCTGATTGTACAAGATACTTCTGCTGATGACTCTTATAGGCGTCTTGTCCCTCAACTTACGGGCTGCTGTAATCATTGAAGCATGCCACATATTAGCATTTCATATTTTATACACTACTATGCTAACTGATCCAGTGATCCAGTAGCACAGTGGATTACAACAGCTGCTTTCTGTGGCAAGGATCCAGTGGTGGTATAGAGGACTAATACACTGTGGGTGTGCCAAAGGAACAGGGTATGAATCTTGTTAGGTGCCTTTAAGGCAGAATATAGAATTAGGGCCTCAAACCTGCCAGACAGTGACTTGATGGTTTGGGCCTATAATTCTTGCTTTGGTGCGAGAGGTCTCAAATTCAAATGTTTTAATTACTGGCATGATATTTTAGGTGTTCACCTGACAGACACAAGGTACAAGGAGTGATTCTAACTGAGAAACATAATTAAGTTCAAAAAGGCCCTCTGGGGCATTAGCATAGAAATCATTTATGAACCAATGATATTATCATCCCTGGTGCCAAGTGTTCCCCCTGTCCTAGGACATGGGTCATGCTGCAAAACTTTTTTCTAATTTTTTTTTAAGTACCTTGAAGGCACAATATAGTTATGCCTAGTGTCTAGTACTACACATCCCAATGTTACAGGATATGCTTAATTATCTCTTGGAGTATAGAGGTATGATAGTCCCCCCAACACACATACAAACATTCATGCATACATACATATACAGGTACACGGACTACCCCACCAAGTTACACTCGCACACCTAATCTACCTATACCCTAACTAACCCCCCACTGTGCTCTCCCAACCAGACACACACACACACAAACAGACATACTCACCTTACACCACTCATACCTCTACAAGCGCTCACACACCCAGCCTCAAATATACACACATACACACGCACCTTAACAATATCTGTCTAGTAAAATCCCCAGGATGTACCTCCATAGAGATGGGGGAGCATCAGCTTTTAACTATGCTGTTTAACATGGGTGGCTGGTACACTTTGCATAACTATGCAGTTTTCTGAATCTCTCTGTTTCTGGATATTACTGACTTTACTGGAAAAGCACACTCAGACTCTGCAATAGACTGTTGTGAGGAAATGGTTAGTTTGTGTTTCTTACATTGATTTCTTTTAATTTGCGTTGCTTCATTGTCTTCTATTTTGTACTTTGTGGTGTGTTTTCATTACAATATGTTTTAATTGTATTTTGCTTTCTATTGCATATTCTGAGTCACACAAGTTTGAACAAATCAGTTAAGGATAATTATCTGTGAAATGAGAGAGGAGCTAAAAACTAAACCTTGTTTTTAAGGGGCAAAATAAAACATTTCAATGCTTTACTGGAAAAACTCACTCAGACTTCTCCATCTGCTGTGAGTAAAAGGTTTGTTTGATTTTCTTAAACTGGTTTCTTGCAATTTTTGTTGCTTAATTGCAGTCTTCCATTTTGCATATTGTGATGTTTTCATTATGCTGTGTTTTGATTATATTCTGCTTTCAGTTGCATATTTAAACTAGGAAAGAGACCAGAACTGTGTCTCTTGTGAGTCGCACAGAAATTAGAACAGATCAATTGAGGTTAAATACATGTGAATTGAGGGAAGAGCTAGAAACTAAATCATGTATTTAATGGGTAAACTAAAACATTTCAAGGCTTTACTACACTATAAACTATAGCCCTAAATGTGAACAAGGACCTTTTCATTACTTATACCTACTTTCTCTCCCTTCATTTCCTTACTGGTATCTAATTCTCTTCCCAGCCTTTCTCTCTAAATATACTCTAAGCCTGTTTCCCATCACTTAATACTGCAATTCCTATTTGTATTTGACTAACTTACCTTTAATTTCTCTACAAACTGTCTAAAATTTCTCTAAATATTAAATGGTTATCATGTACCTTCTATCAATTATTAACCAGTGTTTTGTATTATGTCTAATTTGTTATAATTATTTAAACTGCAGATGTTTTTGTTTTAAAGTTGGTAAAATTATTGTTCTTAAAATGTTTTGTAATAATTTTGAGATTTTCTCCCACTGGTCTCTGCTGAAAATAGGCCTCCACCTAGTCTGACTTCCCTGGTAATCAAATGTCAATAAATAAATACAAAAATGCAGACTCTACCATAAACTGCTATAAGGGTAAGTTAGTTTGCCTTTCATCTATTGCTTTCTTGTAATTTGTATTGCTTCATTGCCTTCTGCTATTTTGCATATAGTGTTGGGTTTTCATTACACTGCTTAATTGCATTATGTTTTTAATTGTATATTTAAAGTAGGAAATAGGCCAGAGCTGTTCCTCTTGTGAATCATACAGAAATTAGAACAAATCAATTAAGGTTAATTACCTGTGAATTGAGGGAGAAACTAGAAACTAAACCCTGTATTTTAGGAGTAAAATAAAACATTTCAGTGCTTTACTGGAAAAAACTCACTCAGACTCTGCCATAGACTGCTCTGAGAGAAAGGTTAGTTTGCTTTTCTTGCATTGTTTTCTTGTAATTTGTATTGCTTCATTATAGTCTTCTATTTTTTTAATTGTGTTTTAATTGTATTCTGCTTTCAATTGCATATTTAAACTGGGAAAGAGTCCAGAGTTGTGTCTCTTGGGAGTCACAAAGAAATTACTCACACAAAAAGATTAATTACCTGTGAACTGAGGGAGGAACTAGAAAATAAATCTAATATTAAAGTGATAAAACAAAGCACTTCAAAGGTTTACTGGAAACGTTCACTCAGGTTCGGCCATGAAGGAAAGGTTAGTTTGCTTTTTTATCTTGCTTTCTATTCATTTGCATTGCTATATCACCTTATTTTGTTTTGTATAAAATTGTTTATTTTCATTACAATTTGTTTTAGTTATACTCTGATTTCAATTACATATTTAGACTAGTAAGGACAACAGAGCTGTCTCTTATTTGTATCACACAGAAATAGAAAAGATCAATTAAGATTAATTACATGTGATTTGAGGGAGTCCTAGAAAATAAATATTCTGTTTAAAGGGTAAAATAAAACATTTCAATGCTTTACTGGAAAAGTTCACTGAGACACTGCCATAGACAGCTGTGCAGGAAAGATTAGTTTAGTTTTCATATAATGCTTTCATGTAATTTGTATTTCTTCATTGACTTCTTCTATTTTGCATACTGTGATGTATTTTCATTACACTGTGTTGTATTTGCATTCTGCTTTCAGTTGCATATTTAAAATAGGGAAGAGGCAAGCAAGAGCTGCATCTCTTCTGCATCACACATAAATTACAACAGATCTTCTTCTTCTTTCGGCTTTTTCCCGGTTAGGGGTCGCCACAGCGGATCACCTTTTCCGCACATTGATTGGCAGTGGAGTTTTACAGTGTCGAGTTGCCAGCCCAGCGCCCAACCTTCCACAGAAGGCACACTCACACACACACCTAGGGCCAATTTAGAGTGTCCAATCCACCTGCAGCATGTCTTTGGGATGTGGGAGGAAACTGGAGCACCCGGAGGAAACCCACGTGACCACAGGGAGGACATGCAGACTCCGCACAGAAGGCACCCCAGCCGAGGATCGAACCGGAGAACCTCTTGCTGTGAGGCGGCAATGCTAACCACTGCACCACCGTGGCCGCCCACATAAATTACAACAGATCAATTAAGGTTAATTACCTGGACTATAAGGGAGAATCTGAAACAAAACATTTAAGGGAAAATAAAACATTTCAAAGCTTTATTGGAAAACTCATTCAGGTTCTGCTTTAGAATGCTGTGAGGGAACTGTTACTTTGTGTTTTTTATACTACATTCATGCAGCTTCTACCACTTTATTGCCATTTTCTGTTTTGTATATTGTACTGTATGTTCATTGCATTATGTTTTAACTGTATTCCGATTCTAATTGTATATTTAAAATAGGAATGAAGTAAGAGCTGTGTTTCTTGAGTCACACAGAAATTAGAAAAGATAAAGTTATTTACCTGTACACTGAAGGAGCTAGAAAGTAAGTCTTGTATTAAAAGTAAAATAAAACATTTCAAAGCTCTACTGGAAAAGCTCATTCAGACTCGGTTTTGAAGGAAGTGTTACTTTGCATTTCTTATGCCACTTTCTTGTAACTTGTATTGCTTCATTGACTTGTGCTATCTTGTATTTTGTGTTGTATTTTTATCACACTGCATTTAAATTTTAGACTGCTTTCAGTTTCATATTAAAAGAAGGAAGGAGACCTGTGTCTTTTGTGAGTCACAAAGCAGTTAGAACAGGTTAATTATCTGTGAACTGTGGGAGGAGCTAGAAAATAAACCTTTTATTAAAGCAATAAAAGAAAGAATTTCAAAGCTTTACTGGAAAAGCTCACTCAGGCACTGCCATAGGCTGATGTGATGGAAAAGTTATTTTCCCTTTCTTATTTCTCTTTCTTGTAACTTGTATATCTTCATTGTATTCCATTTTGTACATATTTCTTCACTGTATTCCTGCATTTTGTATATCGTGGTGTATTTCCATTATATTGTATTTTAATTGTATTCTGCTTTCAATGTCATATTTAAGCATTAACAGCAATCAGAGCTGTGTCGATTGTGAGTCGCACAGAAATTAGAAAAGTTCAGTTAAGGTTAATTACCTGTGAACTGAGGGAAGACCAATCAACAAAACCTTGTATTAAAGGTAAAATAAAACATTTCAAAGTTTGTGGAAAAGCTCAGTCAGACTCTGTCTTAGACAGCTAAGAGAGAAAGGTTAGGTTAGTATGCTTTCCTTACATTGCTTTCTTGTAATTTCTATTACTTCATTCTTCTATTTTGTATGTTATGCTGTAATTTCAGTACACTGTTTTAATTGTATACTGCTTTCAGATACATATTTAACTAGGATAGAGACTAGAGCCATGTTTCTCATGAGTCGCACTGAAATTTCAAGATATTAGTTAAGGTTAAATACTTGCAAGACTGAGGGAGGAGCTAGAAACTAAACCCTGTATTTAAGGGTTAAAAATAAAACGTTTCAAATTTTTACTAGAACAGCTCATTCAGACACTGTAGACTGTTGTGAAGCAAAGGTTAAAAATCAAAAATGAAGATGGTGCAGCAGGAAATTCTATACACTAAAAGGTTTATTGATGATGAAGTTCAGTGATGTAAAGTGAACAAAAGCGCTTACAATAAACCTTTTAGTGTATAGAATTCTCTGCTGCACCATCTCCATTTTTGATTTTTTGCTGTTTGTGGACTGTTTCATGTGAAGCAAAGGTTACTTTGCTCTTCCTACATTGCTTTCCTATAATTTGTATTGCTTTATTGCCTTTCTCTGTTTTGTATATTGTGGTGTATTTTAATTACACTGTTTTAATTGCATGCCGTTTTCAAATGCAAATTTAAGAAAAAAAATCAGTGCTGTTTGTCTTCTGAGTCACACAGAAATTAGAGCATATCAATTAAAGTCAATTGCTTTGAATTTATGGAGGATCTAGAAAGTAAACCAGGTAATAAAGGCGTAAAATAAAACATTTCAAAGCTATACTGGAAAAGTTCACTCAGACTATCAGAGACTGCTGTGAGAGAAATGTTAGTTTGCTTCTCTTGTATTGCCTTCTTTTAATTTCTTTTGATTCATTGACTTCTTCCATCTTGTATATTGTGGTGTGTTTTCACTACATTGTTGTATATTGCTTTCAATTGCATATTTAAACTTGGAAAGAGACCAATGATTATGTCTCTTGTGAGTCACACTGAAATTAGGACTAATCAGTTAACTTTTACGAAGTGTGGACTGAGGAAGGAGCTAGAAATTAAAACTTGTATTTAAGGGGTAAAAAAATCATGGTTTTACTGGAAAAGCTCATTCAGACACTGGCATAGACTGCTGTTATGGAAAGATTACTTTGCTTTTGTTATATAGCTTTCTTGTAATTTGTATTAATATATGGTCTTCTGTTTTCTACATTGTGGTGTCATTTTATTACACTATTTTAATAGTATTGCGCTTTCAACTGCATATTTAAACATGGAAAGATATCAAAGCTATGTCTGTCTGTTGAGTCACACATCAGTTATAACAGATCAATTAAGGTTAATTATCGCTGAAGTGTGGGAGAAGCGAAAATAAAAAAAACATGTATTAAAGGGGTAAAACAACACATTTCAAAGCTTTACTGGAAACTCACTCAGGCTCTACAATAGGCTGTTATGAGGGAGAGGTTCGTTTCCTTTTCTTATCTTCCTTTCTTGTAATTTGTATTGCTATATTGTGTTATTCTGTTTTGTATATTGTGGTATACTTTCATTTCATTCTGTTTTAATTGTGTTCTGCTTTCAAATGCATACTCAAACTATGAAACTGACAAGATCTGTTTCTCTTTTGAGTCACATAGATATTGATGAATCAGTTAAGGTTACCTGTGAGCTGAGGGAGGAGCTAGAAAGTAAACCTTGCATTTAGGAGGAAAATAAAACATTTCTAAGTCTTACTGGAAAAGCTCACGCAGACATTTCCACAGACTGCTGTGAGCGAGTAGTTACTTTGCTTTTCTTATAATGCAGGCATATAATTTCTACTGCTTCACTGCCTTCTGTTTTGTGTATTGTGGTGTAGTCTCATTATACTGTGTTTTAACCATATTCTGCTTTCAGTTACGCATTTAACCTATGAATGATATGAGAGATGTACCTCTTGTGATTCATTCAGAAATTAGAACAGATCAATTCAGGTTAATTATCTTTGAACTGAAGAAGAAGCTGGAAACTAAGCCTTTATTAAAAGTAAAATTAAACATTTCAAAGTTTTACTGGAAAAGCTCACTCAGGCTCTGCATAGACTGATTTGAGAGAGAAAAAGGTTAGTTTGCTTTTCTTGTATTACTTTCTTGTAATTTTTATTGCTTCATTGCCTTCTTCAATCTTGTATTTTGTGGTGTTTTTCTATTACACTGTAATTGTAGATAGCCTTCAATTGCATATTTAAACAAGAAAATAGACCAGATCTGTGCCTCTTGTGAGTCACAGAACAGTTAGAACAGGTCAGTTAAGTTTAATTACCTGTGAACTGAGGGAGGAACTATAAACTAAACCTTGTATTTAAGTGGTACAATAAAATATTTCAAGGCCTTACGGGAAAAGTCCACTCAGATTCTGCCATAGGCTGCTGTGAGAGAAAGGTTAGCTAGCCTTTCTTATATTGCTTTCTTGTTATTTGCATGGATTCATTATCTTCTGCTATTTTGTATATTGAGGTGTGTTTTCATTATACTGTGTTTTAATTGTATTATGCTTTCAAAGTCGCACAGAAATTAGAACAGATCCATTAAGGTTACTTACCTGTGAACTGAGGAGGGAGCTAAAAACTAAACATTATATTAAAGGAGTAAAATAAAACATCTCAAGGTTTACTTGAAAATCTCACTCATACTCTGCCATAGATTGCTGTGAGGGAAAGTTTGGTTTTCTTATATTCATTTCTTTTTAATTTGTATTGCTTCATTGCCTTCTTTTATTTTGTAAACCGTGTTTTCTCTATTACAATGTGTTTTAATTGTATTCTGCTTTTAGTTGCATTTTTAAACTAGGAAAGAGACCAGAGTGGTGTCTCCTGTGAGTGAAGGAAAAGCAGCTAGGACCAGCTCCGAGGTTAACTGTCACTCCAGAGAAAATATTCACAAAGAACAAAGTAAATTCCAATGATCAAAAATGCTAGGTAGGTAATAGTCAGTAGCAAACTTGTTTATTAGAATACAGAACACTTTCAAGCCAATGCCCTTCCTCAGTATGTTACTAATCACTGGACTTTACTTTGTTTTTTGTGAATCTCTTGAGAGTGACACAGACATTAGAACAGATCAATTAATGTCAATTGCCTGTGAACTGAGACAGGAGCTGGAAAGTAAGACGTATTTAAAGGTTAAAAAAATTCAAGGTTTTACTGGAAAAGCTCACTCAGTCTGCCATAGACTGCTGTGAAGGAAAGTTTAGTTTGCTTTTTTATATTGTTTTCTTGTGAATTGGACTGCTTCACTGCATTCTTCTGTTTTGTATATTGCATTTTTTTCATTACACCATGCTTTAACTGTATTCTGCTTTTAGTTGCATGTTTAAACTAGGTGACAGCTGTGTCTCTTGAGTCACACACAAATTAAAACACATCATTTAAGGTTAATTACCCATGAAATGAGGGAGAAGCTAGAAATTAAACATTGTATAAAAGGTAAAATAAAACATTTTAAATAATTACTGGAAAAGCTCACTGAGAGTCTATTCCTAGTTTAAATATGCAATTGAAAGCAGAATTTAATTAAAACATGACATAACAGAAATATTCCAAAATATACACAATTGAAATATGCAATGAAGCAATACAAATTACAAGAAAGCAATAAAAGAAAAGCATACTACATACCACTGTCTCATATTTCATCTTTCTCCCCACAAAATAAATGCACACTTTGTTTTCTTTTTATATATTATATTCCCTTCACTGTTAGCTTATTTAGTAGGAGTCTGCATAGGAAATTCTGACCCCCACTCTGAAATCATAGATAAACTTACTCAGCTGGGCATTTATCCCTACGTCACTTGATGGGTTGCCATCTGGCTTACTGACAGAACCCACACTGTAAAAGTAGCAGACTCAAAATCCAGCTCCAGACAAGTGACATCTACTTTTCTGAAGTACAGGCCAGCACTAAGAGACTCTGGCTAACAAAGTTCACAGATGACTGCAAACTGGGAGCCATTATTGAATCCCCAAATGATGTGGATATTCTACAAAAGGGCCTACAGAAACAGATACTTTGTATCAGAGCCATGGGCTCAAACTCAATGCCAAGAAATGTATAGTTATCCCCTTTGGGAAAAAACATGTACCATGAATTGCCACATAAGTGGCAGTACAATAAACACCAAAAGTGTGATAAGGGACTAAGGGACACAGGTGGACAGTGGTCTCACCTTCAATAAACAGCCAAAACAGTCAGGAAATCCTATGTGGCACACCTCATCACTAAGGGCTTTACATCCAGAAAAAAGGAGGTCATTGTCCCACTGTACTCATCCCTCATTAGACCCATTATAGAGTACAATGCCCTGTTTGGTATGTAGCTCACAAGTCATGTGCAACAACTGGAAAGGCCACAGAAATGCCTCACTAAAAGAATCGCAGGCTTAAAGCAGATACCCTATGCTGACTGTCTAAAAAAACTCCAGCTATACTCTGTCGCATATCGCCTACTCAGAGGCGATCTATGCATAACATACAAGGCCATGTCAAACCCAGTGCTGTTGGACATGCTACACTTAAAGAAATCTCAATCCCTCAGAGCTACACACTCCAGAGATCTAAACCTGGTCATCACAATGAACAAAACATGCCGGAAGGATAGGTTCCTGTCCCAGAGACTCCCCATACATGTCAAGCTGAGCGCCTCTCTGGCCCTCTTTAAAAGGAACCTTGACGATTGGATGGGAGATGAGAAATTTATCCCAGGGATCACATCAGTTGCCGTAATTGACAGTGGACCAGGGAAGTTAATATTCTGGGAAGAAATAGCCAGGGAATTGTTATGGCTAGGCTTGTATAGGCCCTAGGGCTGGTAGCTTAGTACCAACCTATAAACCTATGACACATTGCTGTCATGATCACCACCTTTTTTCATACTTTAATGGCATTAAATCACTTTTTCTGGTTAATTTTCCCATGAATTTACATACTTTTTCTCATCAACTCCCAGAACTTTTGTACTTGTTTAAACATTCTCACTATGAATTTCTCATTCTCTTCATTTACCCACTTTAATACTGTATATAGGTTTAAAAAAGCAGAATAAACAACTGGATTTAGTAATCAGAATTCCTTTCTTCTTCACTCATACCAGCATACCTCTTTTCACCAGGTTTATTCTTGAACCTCTATGAAAGAAAAACACCAATTGCACAATTTCCTTTTCAAAATGTTCTGAAATCAATTTAACATTTGCCATATATTATATTTTCCCAAGTTTACTATTGAATTCTTGGCACTGCCAAGGTCAAGGTGAGCATTTGCAGAAACCTATCCCTGAATGTTGGAATGCGGAATACCAGCAAGCCCAAAAACTATTGCAAACACCAAAACTCCCTACCACTCTGGACCCAGGATCAAGTGTTAATGTGGGCCTGGAAAGGGGGCAAGTTTGAACAACTGGTAATGTCAGTATTCAGCATGCTGACATTCGTAATGCAGGGTTTGCACAGATTGGTTCAAGCTTGGCAGTGTCAGTCATTCAATAGTAAACTATTTTCCATTAATATAGAATTCACCAGACAAACCTTTTTCCTGAATGATAATCTACATCCTCCTCAGAAGACATAATTCCTTCTTTTCTTTTATCAAACTCTCCCATTCATCACACCTACATTATTTTTCCCAAATTATATCACTAGCAAACACACTTCATTCATTGGAAAATACCTACTCCCAGTTTTCACATCACCCAAACCCTTACTTTTATCTTTATTCAGGATCATTCCCATTTCCTTTAAACATGTATTCAGACATACCAACACTTCCCTCATCCATATTTTGTTCTTACCAAATACAACTATATCTGCTTATGTCAGAACTACTGCAATCACCACCTCCTTTTGCATCCCCTATTGTGCTACTTCACTCACTATCACATTCATCACCAATGCAAATATTCCACTCTTGGGACATTGTTGTCTTTTACTACACATTTAATGCATAATTCTTTACTCAGCCACCCAATCAATAACACTCCCTATTTTGATATGCTAACATATACACTTTCCTAATTTTATTACACATTCCATCCTTCCCATTACATCCCACAAAGCATCATGTCCTACTCCATTAAATGCATGCTAATGTCATGTATCATAAGTTTCACATCTTCCCTTTTACTTATAATAATCACAATTTCTCATACAACCAATAACAGTTCTTGACATTCATTCCCTATATCTGTAACCTGCGCTCCTTCTAATGCTGTTTAAATACTACTTGGGCAACTCACGAATCTGCTCCTGCTCCTGCTCCAGTTCTGGTTGAAGTACTCACCCTATTTTCAACTATCCATTCCTCCCAGTTCCACCTTTTCCTCCTTTCCCCTCTTTTAACTATCTTCCTGTTTCCTCTTCTACTCTATGCTATACATGCAGGCTCCATCTGCAGACCTCTCCCTCTGTCTCTTTCCTCCATTCCTCCCAATTCCACAAGTTTCCATACCTCTCTCCATGAACTGTTATATCTAGAATTAATCTGAGCATACCTCACCCTGATTAATTGATAATTTTCTGTCATTCTTGCCTTAATTCTTTCACCTCCAAATATGTAGCATCTGTCTTATGTTATTGCCTTATCTTTCATAATGCCCACTCTGTTTCAGGCTACTTAAAGTGTTGTATGTCTCACATGAAATATCTTATGTCTTATATGAATTGTCATATCTTTCATTAATTGAGCTTTGCAATATTTTATATGATCTTGGTATTTTCCATCATGTATTTTTCAATTTACATAATATGTTATATTTATATTCACCTTACTGATAGTCCTATTTTGCAAGGTACTCTGTTTTGCAAGGTACTCGGTTATGTAAATCGTCTGTTATGTAAATGCTCTGCATCAACTGCCAATGTAATGTTTTAATTTCTATGACTGTGGAGCTTTTCTCCCTAGGCCTCCACTGAAAATGGGTACATTATGGCCCCATTGGACATAGATGCCAAATAAATTAAACCAGATCTTCTTCCATAATATCCCTTATTCTTCCTTCCATTCTCCACTGTATTATTTGCTATCAAGGTGTTATCATCTGTGTTATTTGATGTGATGGGTTTCTATTTTTTTATTTTATTCTTCTCATTTTTCTTCCACATACATTTTAATACTCCAGTAAATCCTCTTCATAAAGAACCCCTTCCTTCAACCATTCATTCAGCACATTTACAAAATACTCTCTTTTCCAGTCCATTAATTTCTTGTACAGTCCATGCTGTATACACCCGGACCTGATATTTAATCAGTATTTACTTGCTAAGTACTTTATCCAATTCACCAATTGTAATTTCTTTTTCAAATTATCATTCTGGAATTTCTTTCACTTTTGTCTTATTTTCCTTTTTACTCTTATACATATTTTCCACATGCTGTACTACAATACTCATAATTTGGTCTTGTGTTGTTTTTACCTCTTCTTTTACATTTTTAATTCCCCTCATTATACTACTATCCCCCTTTACAATTTTCCCCAAATATGAAGATACCTCCTCCTTTCTCTCTTGTAAATATGTCTGCCTAAGCAGTAATGCCTTAATAATTTCTCAATTTCTTTATAGATTTCTTTTTCAATGTCATAATCCTCCCTTGTACTATTCTATAAATTCTCTAATACATTTCTATACATTTTTTCATACTTCACTCTCTCTTCCTTTGTTATATCATCCTGCCATTGGGAAAACACTTTTTATACTTCTTGTTAAATTCAGTCCTCCATTCAGAGCCGTTTTTATAGAAGTCCTTCATGGTGCTATGACATCCCACTCTCCAGTTCTGCCCCATCATTTCTCATTTAGTTCCTTTAGTCCCTTTCCTATTTTAACAAACTCCTTTTCTTCCAACACGTTCATCCATACTAAATGTTCTGAACCCGTCAGAACTGTATCATCTGCTGCCACCAAGCCTTTTGATAATACAAAGTAATCAATTTCAGATCCAAATGCCCCTTCTAGAAATCCACTTTTGTTCCACACAGATAATTTACCACATTTTATCACTTCCTTTATTTTTTCATCTTTGTCTTTCTTTTTACATTTTCCCCTTTAATCACAGTTAAAATCCCATGCAATTATAAATGTCAGGGTACCTATAATAGAGTGTAATATTTGATTACACTAATTCTCTCTTACCATGCTAGGTATTTATGTATATAATGCTATACTTTTGCTCTCCCCACCTCACATCCACAGTAGTTGACCATCCCATTCTTACTAACATTACAATTAGTATTCTCAGTGTTTGTGTAAAAAACACAATGCTGCCACTCAAGAACAATGTTCACTTCATAAGTTCCATATTATACCCCCTCACACACAATTTTCCTGTTCAGTGACTTGTCAAGAATCTTACATCATCTAACAGAATAATATGCACATCACATTTAGTACACTTTTCCAGTATCCCTATCATTTTTACAGTGTTAATAATACTGTTTACATTTAGTGAAAGTACTTTCAAATTGTTGCTTTTCTTTCTTTTTAAGAAATATTTTTACAATTCTTTTTTTAGCTTTACCTTTTTCCCAATTAAATATTTTTTCCTGGGTTTATGTAGAAATGATCCTTGAGCTTCAGAATCAGATTTTTTACTGGCTACAATTTAAAAAATCCCTTCTTTTGACCTATCATCCTGAATGCACTCTCTTTCTCCTCATTTTCCCTCCAATTTTTTTCTTCTACAGTTTCTTCACCTAATTCATCCTCTCCCCCAGCCTCCTGCTGTCCTTCCTCATGTATGTTTTCTTCCCTGTCCCATTTTTATATTTTTTATATAACTTGCATTCAGGTACACACCTTCTTGCTGTATGTCCTTTCTCCCTATATTGGTTACACTGTATCTTGTCACAATCAATTAAGTTTGAAAAGTCCCCACAAAAGAAACACGATTTAGGCTGGTCAGTTATCTTAATGTCCCTCTATGACCAGCCATAAAAATAACACTACTTGGCAAGTGTTTCCCTATGTTTTTTTTTCACATTTCAAAACAGCTCCTAGCTTCCAACCTCCATTCAACAAGTTTCTCTTATCTTTAACTTTCACAATATTATCAGCAGTTTCATAGACCCTGCATGCATTTTTAACATCATCTTTTTCCATTATATCAATTTTAAACTACAAAGCAACATTTTTTAACATTTAAGTTAGTACTAGAAAACATGCAACTGTTCCATGGATAAATGTCCATTTCTTTCACAAATTTCCTCATCAGTCCATCAGTTTCAAATGTTAAGTCACATAAAGTCTCTGTCCCAAAGTGTATAAAAGATCAAATTTCTTGAGCTTTAAAAAACAGAATGGATACCAAATTGTCCCATGCATAATATTTATCTATTAGTGCAATTTTTGTTTTGTTTTTATACTCACAGTTTGTCTTTTCTTCTTTTTAAAAACAGTTTTACTTATAGCTTGTTGTTTCATTCCTTTTTTGCCTGGTATCACTCCTGCACAAGTTTTAGTTACTGTGATGTCTGCTGCCGCAAAACCAGACACCTTTTCCGTTTGTTGCTTCTTTCCTGTCTTACTTTCTGTCACTGCTGCATAAATTTGAACAGTTGAATTCACTGCTGTTACATCACCTGGCTACTTTTCCACATTACCATCCTCAGTACTTCCCAAAAAGTTGTCTGCCATCTCACAGCAGAATTGTCAACTGGATCACCCTGGTTGATTATTTTCAACAGATCATCATTTGTAAGTCCTCCTGATGCCAGTTCTGTTACCTGCACCACTTCAGCAGACTCGCTTACTCCCTTCTCCATGGAGACAGCTAAATGCTGTTCTTTTGTAGCATCCACCACAGATGAATCTTTGTTTACATTCTGATGCTCCATGCTGAACAATTTTTTCTGCAAATTCTGACTACCTCCAGATTCTCCATAGCTTTTTTTCCCTCTACTGTGCTATTACTTCCTTTAGACCTCTTCCTTGCTGCTGTAGGAGCCCTCCAACATCATCTAGCAGCTCCAAAAAGGAGTTCTCCAATGCCCTAGCCAAATTTCCCCAAGTAGTATAAATGTCACTTCAGGTCACTGTCACCCCTGAAAAGAAGTTGCTAGCTTTATAGGATTAACACAGTCAACAAAGGAAAAATATAAATAAAAATACATTAAACTGAGCAAATGACAAGGTGGTAAGTTACTTTCATCCAGACAAACCCAACCCATACCTAGCAGTTATATCCATTTCTGTGTGCTATTCAAATGTGTGATTGTAGTAAAAAAAGGAATCATATTATATTCCACCTTTGCTCCATAAAAAAATTACATACATTAAAGTATTCCAAGTTGCTTCACATGAATCACAAAGCCAGAATAAAAATCAAATAACAGCAGGTGGCTAGTCATCTTCCTCCACACGCAGCCCAAGCAATTATGGCTACATTGTCTGAGCATACTTCAGACTACCAGTTCTTCTATAAGAGAAAAAATTAATTTGTCTATTTTTTTGTCCTGCAGTAGCTGACCACAGTACATCTGAACTGTTCCTGATTTTACCTCATATTTTCCTGTGTTCCTCATAAAATATTTTATTTTCAGTAAATCAGTTAGGATTAGAGTCAGTCAATAATGCCAGACATTAAAGTTTCATACTTTTTTTTGTTCAGAAAATGTATGTTGATCTACAAACTGTTTAACTACCATTTTAATAAAAATGGAGTGATATTTAAAATATGTCTCTATGGGCCTTTGATCCCCCCAAGCATATGCCTCATTCTTTTGGGATTATTCCAATCCTTGAGCAAGAATTCGAGTTCTGTGCTGCCCACTACTAATATCTGGTCTAATAATACTGCCAACACCCGAAAAAAATTACTTCTAGCTTCACCTTCAACCACACTAAGTGACATTCCGTATTGACTTTATATTTAAGTGTTGAAAGCTTTCTGGTCGGTTTAACCTACAGAGAACAAACCCCACAAAGAGTGTAATGTGGCTTAAGTGGTCAAATCAACAGCTGCACCTCCCCTCTAGGGTACAGCCACTGTCCATGACAGTGTCTTTTAATAGAGTACCTAACGATGTTTATATACATATGCAAATAAATATCATGTTTATTGGTTTCAGAATAAATAAATGTAGAAAGCCCGCCCTAGACAGCTGCCTAGTTGGCCTATGCACAAGGCTGACTATGCCTGTTACTATATTAAGTCCAGGTCTACTTTCAGAAGTGGTGCATTTTCAACCAGCCCATTTTTGTCTTATACATTTATTGTGAGTAGTGAAGAACCTTTGTTTTTAAGCATTGAGGTATATTAAAACAAGCAGTGGAAAAATGACAATTGCCTGTATAGTTTATTCAAGTGCAGAGTTCACTAATGTAGCTGTCTCACCTTTACAATACCTTTCTCATAAATCCATTTATTTCAAGGCAATTGAAATTGTATCCCTGACTTAAACCCCTTATCCATTTAGGACGTTACCCCATATCATTAGCTCAACAACATCTGAGTAAAACTAACCTCAACCTGTTTCTCCTGCCCTCTTATTTGCCTGTGATAAACTCATCTGGTTTCCTTCCTTCTCTGTCCAGTGTAATAGATTTGAGCTGTTCAGTCAGATGTAAAAGTATTAATCTACTATACTGCATCACCACACCACCACCCCCACAAACACACACAGGCACATAATGCTAACTGCTGTTGCAGAATGATACAAAGTAATTTTAAATGGCATGGGATAGCTAATTTTGTTTTCAGGTGTTAGCAATTGTTACTTTGTATCCTTTCAGGTAAAACTTACATGTATATAGAAGTAGTCCTAATTGAGAAGACATGCATGCCCTTAGATATTTTTCATAAATTCTTTCCTTTGTGAAACCATAATAGTTTCCCCTTAATGTCAGTCTACTGCTAATCTTTTGCATTATTTACTTTAATAAAACACTAATATGTTGTTTGTCAGATTCCTAGAAACATTTTAAATCATTTTCTATAAGGGACTTCCTTGGATTTTCTGTCTAAAGCTATTATTACCTTAGTAATGTGACATTAGGTGCTCAAAAAAAATCAGATGTATTCGTTACATATCTTCATGAATTACACCTACAGTGACAATTCAGCAATCACCCACTCTGCAGTTGACTCCACTATAATCTGTTCAGCCAAAACAATTGATGAGCATTACGTTAAAACCCAGTCTTCTCATCAATTGGACCCGGTCCTTAATGAAAAACAAATCTTATACTGTGTTACTTATAAAAACATTCAAAGCAACCAAAATAAAATTTCCATTCTAACTTCTAATAGCATCCCTGCTGAAATAGTCTCTCATACCAAGCTGCATGGACTCACTCTTGTTGATAATCTTAGATTTGATCTCCACATCCAACATGTGACTAAAACATCCATCAAAAACAAGGTCAACTTTCCCTACTAACTCAGCTAGGAAACAAACAGCATCTGCTTTCCTGATACCTGCTTTCCTTTATGTCACATCCACCTTTACCAGCCTTCACCTGTCTAACTTTCAAAATGTGAACAAGGGTACAATAAAACCAATTTAGCTACCAACTTAACCCACACATTCATCGCTCCATAGCAATCACATAACTGAACTGGCTCAAACTGCCCAATATTCCTAAACTCAATCAACTAAAACAGGACCAGAAAATACTGCACAGTTCCAAAAGATGTCAGTCTCTCATGCCACTAATTCTAAGGTAATCTGCTCCATGTACTCTCTGATCTGCAGACAGACTCCTAGCCTGTATCATCCCATCCAAGATCTCATGTGTATGCCCTATACTTTTCTATAATATCCAGACTATGGAAGTCCTTTTCCTTAACAAGTTCATTTCACCCCACTTGGCCCAGTTCCAAGAAACTTGCTCTCAGTGTAAGTGACCACTTACACTGAGAGTAGGCTGAGAGTAGGTCTTCTGGAATCTGGCGTCCGGTAGAAGCCTGTTTATACATAGGCTTTGCACTGAAGTAACTTGCACTGAAAGCAAGTCTTTCGGAATCAGGGCAGACTTACACAGAGACCACGTCTTTTGGAATCTGGCCCAATAACAAGTAGTTGTGACACTAGTCTTCTTCTAGGTAGCCAACATTCCCTAAAACTCTTTCTTTGAACTACCAAGCATCTAATTCATTCATTATACAGCCCTTGCCCTTTTTCTTAATACTGTTTTTTTCTCTTTTCTCTCTCCTCCTTTCTCTATACTTCCACCACTATTCTCATTAAATTTCTGAGATGGCCTCCATCCTATTTCCCTCCTTTCCATCTCCTCACTATGTATTCCTTAAAGATTAAATTTTGTGTTTTACATAGTTATTCTTGACTCCTCCGATACCATTAAACACTACTGTATTGTGTATACATTTTAAAGATATATTTTGAATATTTTTTTTTATTTTAAACTTCCATGATTTATTGCATTTCTTTCTCAATCTTCTCCTTTATCATCAGTTATCCAGTTCTTCAATTTCTCCATGTTTTCTATATTTGAGTGATTTGTGAATAACTGTTTTGAGTTTGTACAACTTACTATATTAATTTGTTTTTTGTATCTGTGTTTTAACCTTTATGCTTTTAAACAAAGTCAAATAAAATAAGTATACACCATGTCAGATTTGATAAACTATCACATTATAATTAGTGTACCATAAGACATTCA